>NC_143499.1:36037083-36189375 GCF_051622355.1 Phaseolus vulgaris
AAAATATGAGAGTGAAAGTGAGAATCTTAAAAAATTAGAAGAGAAAAAAAAACATAAAGAAATTATTTTTTTCATGAAAAAAAAAAGAAATAAGAAAAAGAGGGAAAAGGATTTTGCAAATACAAATACCAAAATCTTAATTAACATGGAAAGAAACAAACAATTAGTGAAGTATTAACTTTTGAATATTAGCATAAAAGTGTTGTAATTCTTTTGACAATGCAATGCTTTCTTAATATTGAAAAAATTGTAACAAACAAATTTTACAACTTATATTTTATTTTACTTGTAAAAAGATATAGTTTAAAAAATCATTTAAAGGATCAATTACTTTTTTAAAATTGAAATAAAAAATAATTTAATTTATTTTCTAAGAAAATAGTTGAGTTTTTTTAATAATTTCGGCGAGTTCAATTAACTATTTTTAACACCTTCAATTAACTTTTTTATTCATGGTATTGATATAAATTATTTATAATAAAAAATGATAATTATGTTAGGAACTTTGAGGCAAATAAAATAAGTATTTATCTTTAACACAGTTTATTCCATTGAAACACATGATTAAAAGAAACAAACAACTAGTGTTTGACACATTACTGTTTTCAAATATATAATTAATGGTGCAGTACAAAACATAATGAGACACACTACCATACAACAAAAACTATATTATTATGCTTATATCTCTTTTACCTTACTTTTTTCTGAAGAAAACAAATATAGCATTATACATAACTTTGACTTTCCACACTCATAGAACCATGGTTCTTGAAGACCTCCTTTTTCACAACAACAATTATAATTAATGTCATTGTTTTCAAACAAAGTTGTTAACCTTCTTCTGGATTCGGTTAACTAACTACTTATGCTTCAACCAACATGTAGAAAAGCTTAAGCATGTTCATTTTTAAAGCAACCCAGCATTTTAGAATTAACATAGATGCAGACATTATACCTAATTGCATATTTCTGCAAACCCTTTCTGGAAATATATAAAAATCTATGTTCATCTTCATGTTCATATTAGGTCAACAAACAAAGCAATTTATAACATGTAGTAATTTTGTAATGTATTTCTTACTCCTAAGTCTGACACCAAATTACTCTCTCACCCTCCAACTATTTGAGAATTTGTGTAGTACAATTGTGCACTTCAATGTGGAGAAAACCTACCACAAATTTGACGTGCTCAAGCCTTCTATTCCATGGTCATTTATTTTCATACTCTATTATCTCACCTTCCTGAATAACATAATAATGAAATATAAACTAATTTTAGATAAAAAAAATTAAATACTATTTTAGAAACTAAAAAAAAATGTTTCTAAATTAATTTTTATTATTGTTAAATGGTCTCTAAATTAGTAATTGATTAGCTATCAAGGTTTTTGCTACCAAATTTAAAATCTAAATATTTGATAGTTAAAAACTTGATAGCTAATTAGATAAAAACTATTAAAAATAATAGAAACTGATTTAGAAATATTTTTTTTAGTTTCTAAACGGTTTCTAATTTAGTTACTATAACAATTAAGTATTTTTTTTCTTCTAAAACTAATTTTTATTTCATGATTTTCTTGTAGTGTTTTTTTTATATCTGCATTATTTTTTTTTTGTGTGTATTGAATATTTATATGGTTTTCAATCTTATAACATTTTTATGATGATTACTCATAAAGATATATTAACAATGGCTTTTAAATAATCAATTGGCATGAAAATTAAATTCTTCTGTTATCGAGAACCATCAAATATTTATATGCCATTTGGTATGACATTGAAAAAGTAAAAAAATATCAAAAGTAAAATTTAATTTGGTGGGAAAATAAACTAAAAGCCTATTTTTATTTCTTGGATGTATTTTTTTTTTCAATAGATTTTTTTTTTACTTTACATCAAGTTATAACGACATGTCTTATTGTTCAAAATTTATCATTATTCATATTTTCTTTTATTATTTTTGAGTAAATATTCGGTTTAATATAAGAAGTATGGACATGTTTGATTTTTAATATAATAAAAGAAAATTTAGTACAATTTTTTTAATTCTATTAATTTTATTTAAACTATGAATGGTTGAGGTAATTTAATATTTGATGTTTAATAATTCTTACATGTATTTATTAAAGAGTTAAAACTTTTAATGATTCTCATCGAAGTTAATTGCATATTTGACTTTTTCCTTTTAATAAACACATGTGTGAATTATTAAAAACTAAATAAATATTTAATTATTTTAATAATTCTTACATGTATTTATTAAACAGTTAAAACTTTTAATGATTCTCATCGAAGTTAATTGCATATATGACTTTTCCTTTTAATAAGCACATGTGTGAATTATTAAAAACTAAATAAATATTTAATTATTTTAATAACTAACAGAGTTTAAATAAAATTAATAAAAATTCAAGATCTTATATTAATAAAGTTTTTTTTATTATAATAAAAAAGGATATATTTTTACTAAGCCAAGTTGCGTCATTTTCTTTTCTTTTATGAGAAATCAAATTTTTCAAAATGCAAATCACTCAAATTTACTCTTATCTTATCTCAATATATCAATTCTTAGTCACTTAAAAATATGGCGAGGCAGAGAAATCTTCATCTCGCTAAATCTTGTAAATACTTTTTAAGTTTTTAATTCAATATTAAAAAATGTTATTATATATTAAATTACTCTATTATAATTATAAATGTTATAATTTAAATTATAATATTATTATATATTTTTTTAAAATAAAATAATACAAAAAAATAATATATTACTTTTTTTAATTAAAAAAACCAGCCAGACACTTGGTCTCACATTATTAATAGCTGAGACAGAATTGAGAGTAGATAGGTTGAAAATACGAACTCAATATCACATTAAATTGTGATTTAGAAATTATTTTATAAATTTTTATTAATAATAAAAATCGCTTTAGATACTACTAGTTTTTTAGTTTTTAAAATAATATATAATTTAGTCAATATAGTGATTAATTATTTATTTTCTCTAAATTTGATTGTTATTTAATGATTTTCTTGTAATGCTATAGTCAATAAAGTGTGAATGAGACATCTTAACAATTACGATCGACATAAGTAGTTAGATATCAAGGTAAGAAGCACATGTTATTCTTATAAGAACATCTCAACCACTTGGTAAGAACTTTTAACGTTATCGTGAGATCGAGTTGGACTTTAAATATCATATGATATCTACAAGAAACATGACTAACAATAAGAGGCAACAAACAACGAAAACACAAGAGAACCACGCTAATGAGATGACATTGCTAATTGAGCTTTGAGAGGATAAGTAACTTGTATTTTGTTTAAAATAATTATTCACCGGTACTAGAAATAATGTACAAAATTTTAATTAACTAAAATCAACACAAAAATACCTTATATTTCATTATTCAAATATTTTTAAAGATAATGGTAAATTTTTAAAGTTACATTTTAAAACAATTATAAATTCCCTCAACCATCACATCAGTCACAAACTTTAATAAACTTTCTCCACAAATCCACTTTACATATCTTAATCTAAACAAGTTCACTTTCTTCACACTTTCATCTCAAATCACTCCAAATCTGCTCCTTCAAATACTCACACATCCCTTCCCTAATCCAAACACACCATAAGTGATGACTATGACAAGGTGGGTGAGAAGTACCAAGTTATTCTAGGTCACCCCATCCCAACCACATCAATACGCCCCTAAGACAAAGGTTGGAAACACTCAAAGAATGGTCTCACAAATTTAGACGTTGGCCCATACCTCTTTAACTATCGGAGGATTCCGTCAACACCCTTTCATAGACAGAATAATAGAAATTGCTCTGCCAATGATATGGATGACTCTATCCATTGATTGATAAGCCGGAAGCACAAACCTTAACAAACACATATATTTATGTTACCCAAATTAGTATTTACACAATCGAAGATATTATTTTCTATCGTGTCTTCCTAACATCTCTCCACGGGTTCGCACTAAGCTGGTTCAACCGATTTCCCACCTTTTCCACAGACTACTTCAATACTCTAGTGTCTCGGTTTGATACCCAATTCTCAATAAGTTGACCATTGCCTTATGTCGATTGCTCTTCTCAACATCATACATGAGACGGGAGAGTCATTACGGGCGTTTATGGAGTGCTTTCACAAAATAGATCTCAATGTACGAAACTTAAGCTCCGATGTGGCTCTACACTACATGGTGGTCGCTTTAAGGTCGGGACCATTTGTTGACAATTTGTGCAAGAAACTAGTAGCTGACCTTGACGAGCTAGGGCAATGCAACCAAGTTTATGCAGATAGAAAAGCTTAAACACTTCCACAACAAGGTTCGAGCTAAAACACACCAATTGAATAGAAATTATACTAAAAAGAGTGCCAATAATGACATGGTCCTCGAAAAGAGTCGAGGCACAATGTTTTGCCTATTACACCCCTTTAAATGCTAATTAGGCACACATTTTGGAAGAAGTAATCAATGACCATGTCAATGGTAAATGGTTGAGTTCAAGAGGAATGATGAATTGAACTATCTCAATTTTTTACAAAACTTATAATAATATATTTTATTAAAATATTCAACTTCAAGATGTGATTGCTTTTAATTTTATGCACAACATCAAGATGAGAAACATACCAAGAACTAAATGCTAGAGAGAGAGAAAGAAAGATGTACGTAACTAATTTTATATTGGTTCACTTTATCCAATAGCTACATCCAATTGCTTAGTAAAACCAGTCAAACTCACTTTAAAAATATAGTTTTTACAAGCACACAACAAGTACAATGAATGTAAAAAACTCAAGAAACCATATTTTTAACCCTACAAGATTGGTCTTCACACCTAGTAACACTTTATTATTATACTAAATTTGAAAACCATATTTAGAGACTATCTAAGAACTAAAAAACGAATACAAAAAATGAAAACTATATCACTAAAATAAGATAAGCACAACATAAGAATAAATTAAGTGAAGAATATGTTTCTCTAACACAATATTAATATCATATTTGCACAAAGAAAGCTTCAAGAATAGTTTTCAGCTCAGTTTGGACTCTCTCAATAATAGAATTTTTTTAGAAACATTGGTTTTGAACTCGTGTAAAACAAATTCGAAATAAGAGAGTAATAAAAAAAATTCTTATATCTATTTTAATGACTTAAAAAAGCATTTTAATATGTTAATTTCACTTACTTGTGAAATTAATCTATTAACTCATTATTTTTACATATTAAAACATAATAGTCCAAAACCTTCACAAAACTTAAGGAGCTCATGTTTGTTCGTGGTTCTAAGTGATTCTAATTAATTAAAATAATTATATAATTGATTAATATGCTTCCTACAATTATTCCAATAAGAAGATTCATAAATACCATTGTTGGCAGTTTTGTTTGGGGGGCTTTGTTTCATCTTCAATAAGAAAGAAATACATACGTATAATACAATCGATTAGTGCGGTTGCCACCACCTCGAAAAGGAAAAATGTCTTTGATACCATTTATCGATGCAAACTTTAAAGTCAAACATATTACAAGATGATCCTATAGTCATCACGAAGAAAGTAGAAAACTTTATCGTGATGAAAATATTTGTTAATTGGAAAGCTCTGCAATCATACTTTACTAAAACGCTTTAAAAAATTAGAATTATCCAAAAACACTATATACACGACTAGATTGTCTGCCTCTCTAGAAAAAATAGTTAATAAAACTAATTTTTAAAATAAAAATATTAATTAAGGAATAATTTTTTCACTAGATCAAATTTTAATCAAGGATTCAAATTACTAACTAACTTGTGACATGTTTTTTTTTAATAGTTACACATAAGAAGGAAAGGAGAAGAAGTTTATTTGGTTTTATATAAAAGGCAAATACCTTTATTTAATTACATCATATTTTGTTATATATTTGAAGTGTTTATATAATTTTGTACACATGTGTAAGTGTTTTCCCTCACTTATCAAAAAACAGAAAAAGAGAACTTTCCAATTCTTATTCATTTCTTTCATTGTCTTTTCTAAAGGAAGAATACCGTTATGTGGATGCAAATGCACATTAATGGTTGAATCATTGAGCTCTCTCTTATTGGATAGTGTTTGCCCATTCTAAACTTAAAAGAAAAGAAAAAAACTGAATTAGGTTATGGCATGCAAATGTGAGAGTAAGAAAAAGTTGTTTTTGTGGAAAGCACTTACGATAATGTGGCACATAGCACACGGTTTTGGGTGGAAGATAAGGTATTGCAGAGTTCCCCTTTTGTAGTTTTCATTTTGGTTTAGGTTAGTGGAACGTGTATCTTCAAACTACCATTTTTGTGATAAGGTCTAGTGGAGAAAAATGTCACCCTTCCAACAAAATTTGTCACGTACACTAAGAAAAAGCCTTTTTTTGCTCTTCATTTTTCACACTCAACTTTTTCTTGGGACCAATGTTTGGATGTTTATTAACCCATTTAATGATTGTTTACTTTCAACAACAATCACGTAATCATGCACTCACAAAATGAGACGAGGACCCTTCACAAAAGATAGATTGAGACAAAGTTGTAAACTTATCTTCTTAAAATATTATTAATATATAGTTTGTTGAGATTGATCTTACTAATGTAATTGTATCTATGATACTTTAGACATGATATTTTTATAATTAAAAGACAATGATTTCTTGTTAAATAGTTGACACACCTTTTATACAAATAATTAAGGCAATAGAAGTTAAATTTTGAATGCCCTGCACCTAAATAGGTCACTATTAGGTCAAACCTAATATTGGTTGCATAACATTTTTTTTTACTTCCTAATCACATAATACATTATATTTTTATATACAAATTACAAGATCAATCATCAATTAAACTAATGGCGTGCTTTCACTAGTGCAGAAAAGGAGGATGACAACATCTATAGACGTTGCTTCATACGGGTTCAACGTCTAACAAAATACAGTGACAATTTTGCAAATAAAGGTAACATATTGACGATGATTATGATGACAATTGTCGCTTATTTGAAAACAAAAGATATATATGATGGTTGTATTAAATAATCGTAGTCTATTCGTTGCACATAGATGATGATTGTAGAGGGAACCATCGCCTACACTTGAATATTCCAAATAGATGATGGTTATGACGTAATAACCGTTGTCTATATGTTTATTTACTTGCCCTCCCCATCTTTGTCTTCTTTGCATATTCTTTTCTGTTATTTGCTATTTTCTCTTCTTTGTGTGTTCATTGTGCTCCTCACTACTATCATTGCTTCTTATTGTATTGTTTTAGTTTTTTGTGTGGTTTCTTCATTCTGTTTCTTCTTTTTCATTGATAGAATGTTGAAGGTCTCTATTCCTCACCTCTATAGCCCTACACTACCTTGGAAGCTCCCTGCGACTTGTCCACAATCCTTACAGCTCATCGACAACCCATGCTCCTCCCTTACTATGTTAGTAATTTTAGGATTTTTATTTTATTTTTTCATTATTATTTGTAATGAATTTAGTAGCTAGATTGATAGTTTAATTATAAATAATATAATTATTAATTATTTAGATTATTATTTATATTATTAATTAAATTATTCAGGCACATAATGTTATCTCACACTTGTTGTCTCGTGGAGATTATCGTAAGCTTGAAGAATCTATGATAAGGGAGAAGGGGAAAACACGACCTGCTACTACTTTTGAGGATGAAAAAGGAGCTAGCCAACCTCCATCACTACCTATCCACCACCAGAAATGAAAGCAAACACGCATACAAAAAATGGATGAATATAATTATAAGCAATCATGGATAGTCTTAGGAAAAATTGTAATAAAATTTCTTCTCAAGCATATTTTTTAGCTATTTCTTCAACATAATATGAAATACTTATATAATTTTGGAATTTTGCAGGATTCCTTGATTGAGAAAAACTCCCAAGGTACTTTTTTTCCTCATAATCGTTAGGATATACTTGTTTTTTCTATTGGACAACATGAGCACCCTGGTCGTGTGCATGCTACAGGATCAGGGGTTGACATTCATCAATTTTTCGGAACTGCATCACAAAATTAGTCCTTTGGGGCACCCAGTCAAGAAGCCATTATGAAATTGAGGCAGTAGACCACACAAGAGGTGAAAGAAAAGGTTACTTAGCAGATCACACAAGAGGTGATAGAGTTTGAGTAGCGCCTCGAGACCTTAGGTCTATCACACACAACTCCTACCCAACAAACTTTTGTGACTCACACTGTTAGAGTTAGCACAAAGAAGAGGTATGCAACTAGTAATCCATCAAGGGGATGACATTGACTCGTTAAGCCATTATGGGTTATTTGTGGAGGATAATTTCACTCATCGACTTGTGACTCTAGGAAAAGTATTTGAAGGAGTCTATTTTACACAATATGGTTCTCCCCCTAATGTGGTGAAGGTCACAATGGAGAAAGTATGCATTGTTGATTCCCTACCTAGAAACTATATGCAATATTGAATATCTTTGATTCATCATTCTTTTAGAGTTTTAACACCTTAAGAAGCAAGCCAAGTATTGATAAAAAATAACAATCTTGATTTTAATTTAAAGTATAAATTTAAAAAATAATTTAACACTACGAGAAAATAATTAAATAACAATCAAATTTAGAAAAAAAATAATTAGTCATTATATTGATTATAATAGATATTATTTTAGAGACTAAAAAATTATTGGTATATAAAGTAGTTTCTATTATTAATAAAAAATTATAAAATGGTTTCTAAATTGGTATATAAATTAGCTACCAAAGTTTTAACTACTAATATTTTATATTCTAAATTGTCTAAAAACTAATAGAGACTAATTTAGAATATAGAGTGGTTAATAGTTAAAACCTTAGTAGCTAATAGTTATATATCAATTTAGAAACTACTTTATAAATTTTTATTAATAATATAAAATACTTTAAATACAATAATTTTTTAAATTTATAATAGTATTTATTATTTTGATCTTTAACATTATTTTTTATTTAATATTTTTTTTAGTGTAAATTGATAATAACTCTTCTTATATGTGAATTCGAGGCTCTGGATTGTGTTTTCCATTTTATTATATTTTTTATTTGAAAGATCAATGAATTAGTTGTGATGGTTTGAAATTTAATTACTATTAGGTTAAAAGAATTACTAAATGAACTTTAGGAACTATCTCTTTTTGGTTATTATTTTGATTAGGTGTAAGTGGTGGATACGTTGAATTGAAATTCTATCTTATCATAATTGATTTGACTTGGGACTTATAACTATTTGTTTTAAACTAAGTTACAATTTTAAATAGAGATGATAAGATATAAAAATAGAATATCACTAAACAAATTTAAATTCGCTTAATGGATGAGAGACAATATGGAAAGGGGAAAATTTCGAAGTTTTTTTTTTCAATCAAATTCTTCCTAACATAAATTAGAAAACTTTTTAAAAATCACTCAATGGAGTGGAAATTTGGTTGACCAACTACACCTGGGAAATAACAATGATAATTGGTGTGTGATGGCGATTTAAGATGAATAGAGAACAATGTCATTATTGACATTATTGTTTGAGTATTGAGTTAGATATTTAATTTATGGGATATTCATATTTATTGGTAAGTTAAATCATATAAATGACAATATCATATGGTGAAAAAAACCAATGGATCAAAGTTTTCTATGCCATATTGTAGAATGAAATGTGTGAGGAATTAGCCTAATCTTATGCGGGTCATTAGGATTTGAATGTAGTTTTGATGCTTGAATGTATCTTGACCATAAATTATGTATTAATCTCACATCTTTCAATTTTGTATAATTTTTTGGAAAGTAGTCGAATTATATTAATTATTAAATATTTTCTATTGAATCTTGAGTGAAATTAATTTTAAGTAGATGAATTGTTTTTTATCAAATAATTGAAACCATTGTGTTTGATTTAATTATTGATGGCATTGTTCAAGGATTAATATAATTATTTAATAAATTAATATAATATGAATTATTTATTTAAAGTTAGTTTACCATTTCTTTTTGTTTATGTAACTCTAATAATTGTTGATAAATGATATTACACTTTGTGTTTTGTGTTCCGGTATATCAATATAGTCTCATATTGACAGTTTATATATTTCTTCCTCCTTCTCCTCATCGAGGCGTTTTTCCAGAACAAAATTGTGACGAAACACCAACCTCTAAAGCGGACAATACTTAATCCTAACAATACTACCTCTCAAATTGAAAAAGTTTATATAATAAAAATTAAAAAAAATCACATAAATATATTTTTTAAGTTTTTTTAAAACAAGACAGAACAATATTTTAGACCAATTTTTTTAACCTGCATAACTACAAGGTAGGACAAAAGAGGTTAGAGTGACCCATTTTATCATCATGTGCTCGCATATCAACACACAATAATTATATTTATCCTCAAGCACAATTATTATAAATATATACACGAACTTAAATTTAGGCAATTTTTTAAATGTTACCTTGAATATTTTCATATACAAAGTGTTCCGGTATGATAATATAGTCACACATCGCTCAGGAGTCGAGGCCAATGACAGTTTATATACTTCTTCTTCCTTCATCTCACCAAGACGTCTTTTCAGGACAAAATCATGATGGAGCACCGACCTCCAAAGCGGACAATACCTTAGATTTTGTACGTAAACATAAACATTAATTTTAAATTCACAAAAGGAATAAATTGATTCAAATTCAAATAATTAAAAGTTAGAGATAGAATTTTAAAAAATGAAAGTAAAAAAATAAAACCTAGAAATAAGGTTAAAAGACCCCATATTATAATTTGACATTTTATTATTATGAGTATTGAATTAATGTCATCTTCTATTTAAGAACTGAAATATATAAGATTAGCTTTTTTTCTGAAAGGAATATAAGATAGTTTTAACCATTAAAAAATAAATCAATATTGTTATAACCTAATTAAGTATGTACTTTTTGCTTTAATAATTGAATCCATGTTTCTTACTTTTAACAAATTAAATTTGTCATATCTAAATATTGTAAAATAAAATTACTCGAGTTAACATTTATGTCTTGTCTTCATTTTTATCTCCTTTTTTAAAGTCGAAATCAAATAAAAGAAAATTCAATTTTATTTTCCTTTTTCCTTCCAACCATACACTATGTTAATATCTTATAAATTATCCGTGGGATGGGTGCACATAATCTATTCACATGCTACCCTTAATATATTAACATGGAAAATATCTTTTTTTTATTGGTTGAAATTTATTCAAAATCATGATTTACTTTAATGAATGTTTCTTGACAAAACTTGTTATTTGTAGTTTATATTTGTAGTTTTTTAAAACTTGTTATTTAATAAATTTCAATTTATGACAAAAATATTTTTAAAAAGCGTCTTAAATATGTTCCCACCACTTCTTACATTAATAATGTCTTAAATATTCATACTTGACCAAGAAAGAGTAACATTAAGTATAGTCTATCTGTCAATTATTCTTTTATTTGATTTTGCTATTTTAAGGACTTTATTATACAACGTTGAATATAAGATCTTGGAATGACTCTATATACAACACAATAAAAAAAAGTGTTTTTCTGCATGCATGCACCTACAACACAAACAAAATTATAATCACCACCTGATGTGTCAATATTTAATGTTTGAAAATATTAAACAAAAATTACATGAAAAAAAACTTGTGAAAGAAAGAAAAAAACATTACAAATGCTGGTATAGTAGAGTTGGGTAAAGGGTAATAATATACGCACTAATGAACAATTCTTCACAAATTAGGTTGGATTAGTTTTGAGAAAAACAAATCCACTCCAATTTATTTCAATTTAGACTGACTTGTTCATCCAATTTATTTAAGAGTTAAATATGTTTTTTTATTTATATATTATAATACGAAATTGATTTTTGCTACTAATTTTACACTATTAAAATATTTATAGTATAAAAATAATTGTAATGAATATTTTCTACGTGGAATTTGTTTAATTTATATTCTACTTCCTCAACTCATTGAAAATAGTTACACTAAATATCAGTATATAATCAAAACAACAACGAATTTTGAAAAAAAATAATTTATGACAAAAATTAACAATCATTTCACAAAGTATATGAATGATTTAGAGTATGATTTAGAGTTTAAATGAAAGACAAAAATTATTTTATTTATAATAGAGAAATGAAAGACATATTTAACCTTTTATTTAAATATTAAATATGATTAATTTATAGTATTGATTAAAATGTATAATAAATATGAAATTATTATTTTATAGAAGCTACCAAACACATGATGCAATATTAAATAAAGTGGAATATATACCAAAGTCGAAGTGAGTTTGTGTTGAATGAACCAAAAACAATTAAAAGAAGCTAATATCTGATTATAGAAAGGAAATGGAGGCATAGAAAGTCCTTTTTTTGATTCTTTATTTGGAGGGTAAAAATAAAAGATGTTAAACACAACCAAATCTGGATCTAATAAAATTCTAAAAAATGAAGAAAGGAAAGTGGGTCATGTAGCATTGCCATCCTGTTCTCTTACATAATTGCTTACACTCATTTATTGAACTCATCTTGCTTTAAAGATTTCCAATGTCAAATATTCTCTTTCAATATTTAATTAAAGAACCCACCAATTCAATTATTTTACATTTTCTGGTATCAACCCAAACACACTTTTGACGTTCTTTGACCAGCTCATCCACCAGCCCATGAGCCGGCCACAGCCTTCAGTTTCCAAGACGCGATTCTCAACCGCAATACTAGACTTTTACCGAAAACAGAAGCAATGCGTGCGTTGGCCAACCAAACACGGTCCTAGACTTGGAAACGCAGTACAAAACAAAAAATACCCAACACCAGAAGTACAAGGGCAAAACGGGAAAACCACCTCAAAAATCTCCCTCCAACCCCACCTCCACCTTCCACTTAGTTAAAATATTGCTTTCGCCACCAAAAACGATGAAACCAAAAACTATTTTCTCGTTTTTCCGTATAACCTTTTTTTTCCCTTCCTTTATATATATATATTTCTTTTCCTTCGGATTTTCCTGACACGTTCTTTCTCTCCTCATGGCGCCCACCACCGGAGACCTTCAACTAACTTCTCCCGGCGCCGGCGAACATTCCGACGACCTCGAAGATGTTCGCCTCCTCGATTCCTACGACACACACTACATCCACCACGATGAAACCAAGCGGATTCAGGTCAGAATCACCGGCATGACCTGCGCCGCGTGTTCCAACTCCGTCGAAACCGCTCTCAGGTCCGTTGACGGCGTCACCCACGCTTCCGTCGCTCTTCTTCAAAACAAAGCTGACGTCATTTTCAATCCGAGCCTCGTCAAGGTTTCTATAACATTCTCCGTTGTGATTTCTTCATGGTTCGTTTGTTCACTTTTATTTGCGCGAAGCTGTTACGTTAGGTGATGGTTTGATTGTGTGTTTTTTGAATGAACCGTAGGATGACGACATTAAGAATGCGATTGAAGACGCAGGTTTTGAGGCGGAGATCTTGCGGGAGTCCGGTCCGGCGGACCGCGGCGGCGGAGCCGCCGTGGTGGGGCAGTTCACGATCGGCGGGATGACGTGTGCGGCGTGTGTGAATTCCGTTGAGGGCATTTTAAAGAGGCTTAATGGAGTGAAAATAGCGGTGGTGGCTTTGGCTACTTCATTGGGTGAGGTTGAGTATGATCCCAATGTGATTAGCAAAGATGATATTGTGGCGGCCATTGAAGACGCTGGTTTCGAGGGTTCGTTTGTGCAGAGTAATGGGCAGGGCCAGGTTGTGCTGGGGGTTGGTGGTGTGTACTCTCTGGGTGATGCAAAGGTTTTGGAAGGGATGCTCAGTGGCCTCAAGGGGGTGAGGCAGTTTCGGTTTGACCCGGTGTTGAACGAGCTGGATGTGGTGTATGACCTTGAAGTTATTAGTTCGAGGTCATTGGTTGATGGAATCCATCTGGGAAGTAATGGCAAGTTTAGATTGCATGTTAGGAATCCATACGCTAGAATGGCTTCCAAAGATGGTTCGGAAACCTCAAATATGTTTCGGCTTTTTAGTTTCAGCCTGTTTCTCAGTGTGAGTATCTCTTTGATGTCACTTTGTTTATTCTTCAGTGATGTTTGTGTATTCCTGGTTTTGTTTTCTTTCTTTTTTTGACATCGTTTTCACTTCACGGTGAGCTTTCTTTATGGGTATTTGGAATAAATGTTAAAATCCCATGAATTCATGATTTGTAGGCGTTGTATTTTAGTATGTACATGAATTTTATCTTAAGTGGTATTTTGTCTTCATATCATCATGTTATCTGGGCTTAGACCCCTAGGTCCCTGTATAAGGAAAAATGTTTTTGACAAAGGTTAGTCTTTTAAATGGAATTTTTGTTTTGAGATATTGGTTTCTTACTCTTGGCCAGAGATAGCTTAGACACCGAAAAACGATATGATTCTTTTTCTTCGTAGAGACATATAAGTGAAGCAAAGTGAGATATGAGATTGCTGCTGAAGGGATTTCTATTGCAAGTGCTCACATCTCTGTGAGTCTCTCACATTATGTAGATATGAAAACGCTACTCTGTTTAACGTCTGAGAGTCTGTGTTAAAAGTCTATATTTTTGTTTAGGATCTTTATTTAAACTTTCATTCATTTGTACTGATTTTCTCATCATGCACAGATTCCTCTATTCTTCATTGGGGTAATCTGTCCTCATATTCCGCTGGTCTACTCCTTGTTACTTTGGAGATGTGGCCCCTTTCTCATGGGTGATTGGTTGAAGTGGGCATTGGCAAGTGTCATTCAATTTGTGATTGGGAAACGCTTCTATATAGCGGCCGGAAGAGCTCTAAGAAATGGTTCAACAAACATGGATGTCCTGGTTGCTTTGGGAACTACAGCCTCTTATGTTTATTCCGTTTGTGCTCTTCTTTACGGGGCCCTTACAGGATTTTGGTCTCCAACATACTTTGAAACAAGTGCTATGCTTATAACATTTGTATTGTTTGGCAAGTATTTGGAGTGCCTTGCCAAGGGAAAGACATCTGATGCTATTAAGAAGCTAGTGGAACTTACTCCAGCAACAGCTATATTGGTTGTCAAAGATAAAGGTGCATGCCACTTTAGTTTGATGTGCTTTCTTTTCTTAATAGAGAACAAAGGCGAAACAGCTTGGGTTTTGATTTATTTTATATTTAGAGTGAAAATTCGTTAATCAGGGGATTTCATATATAATCTAATATTCCATTGCAACATCAGATTAGAAAACTTGCCAACAGTTGTTTTGTTTTCTAGGTGGTAAAACTGTTGAAGAAAGGGAAATAGATTCCTTACTCGTTCAACCTGGTGACACATTAAAAGTTCTTCCTGGTACAAAAATTCCTGCTGATGGTATTGTTACTTGGGGCTCAAGTTATGTAAATGAGAGTATGGTGACTGGTGAATCGACACCTCTTTCGAAGGAGGTCAATGCATCTGTTATTGGAGGTACAATTAATTTGCACGGTGCCCTTCATATTCAAGCAACCAAAGTAGGGTCTGATACAATTTTGAGTCAGATAATTAGTTTGGTGGAGACAGCCCAGATGTCCAAAGCTCCCATTCAAAAGTTTGCTGATTATGTAAGTATTCTTGTCATGCACTTTTACATATTAGGTAACGATTCTGTTCTGAAGTTAAGTGAAATGTTTCATGTCTCTCAATGACCAAGCAAATGAGAACTAAATAATTTCAGATTTTAAGTGATGATCAACTGATTTGAATTGTAAAAGATAATTTGAGTACCAAGGAGTAAGGGTTTAGTGTTCCTGTTAATTGGCATATCTGATTAAGCTTGTAAGAGTTGGGCTAATATTTTGATGCCTCACCTCTGACAACTGAAGTTCCTTCTATGAAATTGTTCATAAAGTCGGATAGTTAAGTAATTCTTTGTTTTGGTTTTAGTCTCTGCTCATAATTTCTGCAACTGTTTTTTGTCCTTGCTAATAATTCTTTTATAGTACTCACTATAACTTTATAATATTGTGATTGATTGGCGCCCAACTAAATATTAGATATGATCTCAGATGCGATTCTTTTGGCTTGCAGGTAGCAAGCATATTTGTTCCTACGGTTGTGATTTTGTCATTATTGACACTACTGTGCTGGTAAGATTAGCTTGACTGGTTTTGCGTACTTAAAAAAGCTGGTTTCTAATCTGTAATTGGAATTCTTATCACTACTTCTCTCTAAAATTGTAGGTATATAGCTGGGGCTCTTGGAGTATACCCAGAAAAATGGCTGCCAGAAAATGGAAATCACTTTGTTTTTGCCCTTATGTTTTCAATATCTGTTGTGGTGATTGCATGTCCATGTGCACTTGGTTTGGCAACACCAACTGCTGTCATGGTTGCAACAGGGGTTGGGGCAAACAATGGCGTGTTAATTAAAGGAGGAGACTCCTTGGAAAGGGCTCAGATGGTGAAATATGTCATATTTGATAAAACAGGCACTCTAACTCAGGGGAAATCCAAGGTTACTGCTGCGAAGGTATTCACAGGAATGGATCGCGGAGAATTTCTTACATTGGTGGCTTCTGCTGAGGTGACTTTCAATTTGTTGACGATGGTTATTTCTTTGATTCTTATACTCGGTTTATGGTATTGACGCAAATACACACTATTCAAGCCTAGATCTAATTATAGAGGATTTATAAGTGTCATATTTTTCTACTTTTCTTTCTCCCTCCTCGACTTAGACAGCTCAACTTCCCTCAAGTACTGACATTCTGAAACTAGATTAAGACGACCATTGTTAAAGCTCTATATCATCTTATCCTATTTGTTTGTCAGAAAATTTCACTCTTCCATTTTTTGTGATGCCTATTAGAGGAATCGACTGTATTTGTTTAATATATATATATTTTTTAATTTCAGGCTAGCAGTGAACACCCTCTGGGAAAAGCAATATTGCAATATGCCCGCCATTTTCATTTCTTTGATGAGTCTTCTCCTACCTGTGGTACCAAGAATGGTGCTGAGGAGTTCAAGACAGGGTGGCTTTATGATGTCTCAGACTTCTCTGCTCTTCCAGGACGGGGTATCCAGTGCTTTATAGATGGGAAGCGTATTTTGGTAAAGTCCTTTCGCAATTGTGTTATGTCTTTTATTATGTGTAAAAGCTATTTTCCAGAGAGTTGCTTATTTGAGGCAGTATATTTTTTTTGTGTTTAAAAGCTATTTTGGTTATTTGAACAGGTTGGTAACCGGAAGCTGCTGGAGGAAAATGGCATAGAGATTTCTACAGAAGTAGAAAATTTTGTTGTAGAGCTTGAAGAAAGTGCAAAGACAGGGATACTGGTAGCGTATGATGATGTATTAACTGGAGCCTTAGGGATTGCAGACCCACTCAAGAGAGAAGCTGCTGTTGTTATAGATGGCCTCCGGAAAATGGGAGTCATACCCGTTATGGTTACTGGAGATAACTGGAGAACAGCTCGAGCTGTTGCCAAGGAGGTTTGTATATATATAGTATTCCCTTTTGCTCAGAAAGTATGACATTGAGATAATTTTGGAGTTTGATTTCTTAGTTGATGCATTTAAAATTTGGACTTCTACTTAAAAAGAAAACCAATATTTTAGAAAGGGAATGTAAGTATGACAATTAACTTGATTAGTCGACGGAAAGTTTTGTATTCATTGTGTGAAAGAATAATGTTCACTCTCTAGTTCTGAACTCAAATATATGAAAAAAAATAGTCATGTTTGATTGACTTAAATATAAGTAAAATTTAACTAATTCAATTCTATTTCATGCTGTTATTCAAAAAATATCCTTATGTTTTTAAACTTCGACACCATCCCTATAAATATGATTAAAGGTTATTTTGAAAATTATATTTATTTTATGAAATAAAAGGCATCAAATAAAATTTAACTAACATTCTGAATTAGTGTGAAAGTATGTTAGATTACTTATATATGAGTTCGGAAGTAGCATGATTACCTATTTTTCTAGCCTCCCTCTTGAGCGTGCTGTTTTACTTATTTGAAAGTACAATAGTAATATTTGAAGGAAATGAATTTACCAAAAAAAGTACATTGCAGATTAGAAACAGTTTTAAGATTGTTACTATAAATATCCTATTTCTGTCTGAGCCGTGTATTGTAAATGATAATGGAGCATGTATGATTGTTTATGAGAATTGTGACATAAAGTTGTGGTAGAAATTGTTGTTATTATGAAAAGTGGGCTAAAATGAGGTTTGTGTCAGGTTGGCATTGAAGATGTAAGGGCAGAGGTTATGCCTGCCGGAAAGGCTGAGGTTGTCCGTTCATTCCAAAAGGATGGAAGTATGGTTGCAATGGTGGGTGATGGAATCAATGACTCGCCAGCATTAGCTGCTGCAGATGTAGGTATGGCAATTGGGGCAGGGACAGATGTGGCAATAGAAGCTGCTAACTATGTGCTGATGAGAGATAACTTGGAAGATGTGATCACAGCCATTGACCTCTCCAAAAAGACCTTCTTTCGTATTCGATTGAATTATGTATTCGCAATGGCATACAATGTTGTTGCTATACCGGTTGCTGCCGGGGTTTTCTTTCCTTCCTTGAGGATCCAGCTCCCACCATGGGTTGCTGGTGCATGCATGGCTATGTCATCTGTCAGTGTCGTATGCTCTTCTTTGCTTTTGAGAAGATACAAAAAACCCAAACTTACTACAATACTTGAAATAGTTGTAAAGTAACCATTATTCAAACAGAATAACTTCTGAGGGTGCAAATCAATTTGATCACCCATTGTAAATGTTTTTGTAATTGCATAGCTCTTCCTCTTCTTCTTATCTCCCTCTCCACTCACTCAATTTCACATGTTTCTGCATATTAGTTCTACTTAACGCCTGCTGTAGTTGTTGTTCATCAATTTTTCCATGTAAAATGTCAAATGTGTGTTAAAGTATAGGGATTGTTGAAGGAATGGAAAGATGGAGTTATTGAGGGATGTGGTGGCCTTGTGCTCACACAATATTTTACTCACCAACAAATGCATCTTACGTAACAGGATTTTACCTTTTCACTTTTCATTAAACTAAATTGGAAACCAAACTCTATGTTGATCTAGAACCTTATTCAACTATTTAGAGCTTATAAATAAACCTTTCATATCATCATTTAATTTATCTCACATTGAGGGCTTTAATTCAAGACATTCAAATTTCTATAAAAAAAATATCTTTACTATACTACTTGTGATCTTGGACTTATCTTTAAATTTCAAGTTATTTATTTGATAAAAAATGTACAACTTTTACTTCTACTTACGAAAAATCAATTCCTCTTTAGAATAAACATAATATATTATTTTGAATAATTTTCATGTTTATGTAATTATTATATTTTTATTTACCTAAATTGAAAATTATAGGATTATGAATCTGCAAAAAAATAGCATTGTTATTTGTTTCAAGGTTAAATAATGTTGGTTATTAATTTATATTTTATTATTATTAATTATGATTTTATTATTCTAAAATTATTTTAGTGTTATTATTGTATTAATGATCAGTTTACAGACTTGTTAGTATTCCTATTTTATAGCTTCCAGTATTTGTAATTTTATTATATATATATATATATATATATTATCGAAGTAAATCAACCTGAATGAGATTAGTTCAGCAGTTTTGCAATCTTTTGCAATTACCTTCAATAAGTTTCTACAACCTTTTGTCTTCTCTTATTTTCTTCAATTAATTTCTACAAATAAATCTAAGTATTTATTTTTTATGCAAAACACAGATACAATATATACATAATTGCATTTTTTTTACTAAGGTATTCTAAATTCGATTGTCTATGATTGTGACTTTTACCCTTAGACAATTCAAATTGTTATCGCACAACGCTGACATATCCAAACATTTGGTTTTATCTTGTTTCCCATGTAGACATGATTGTTCAAGGATTAGGTTTGAGACTGAAAAAAGGTTATTTTAAAGAAGAGTGATTTTTTTTTTTTGAAATGTTGAGTTGTAAAGAAAAAGCGTTGAAAAATTTATAGTAGATATGACTGTAATAGAATAAATTTTTAATATTTATTTAAAATAAAATAAAAATTATTTATTTTTGTAACAAGAAAAAGATGAATAAGGAGGAATTATATGGTTTGGTGAGAAAGGGAGTTTGACTTTATGTAATTAGCTAAATTCACGAACGAACCCATATAACATCACAAATGTAGACAATTGAAATGATTGGTTTATTGGGTATGATTGTTTTAAAGATGAGTGTGCATTTTGAAGGAAATTATGAAAAGATCTTATTGTATTATAAAGTTTGAATCATTGTTAATTTGGTATGGCCTTTTTTCAGTTATGTATTGCTTCTTGCTTAAAATATCCCAACTATTATTGCTTACTATATATTGACGGTTATATAATTTTGAACCTACCATTTAGATAAATGGTTCATAAATTTTATGAAATGTCACAAGTCCTCATAGAAG
This sequence comes from Phaseolus vulgaris, assembly GCF_051622355.1. NCBI lineage: Eukaryota > Viridiplantae > Streptophyta > Magnoliopsida > Fabales > Fabaceae > Phaseolus > Phaseolus vulgaris. The sequence continues at coordinate 36,057,603 of NC_143499.1, forward strand.
CAAGAGAATGAAATGTGAGGGAACTTCTTACATGGCACAAAAACAAAATCTTCAGCTTTGGATATTACATTCTGGCTTTGAACTTTTTTTAATGTTGTCTAATGGCTTTTTGGGTTATGTTTAATTTTTATCCACTTCATTGTTTCAAATTAGTAGGCCAACTCTTCCAAGACCTTCATATTTTTTTTGTGCACCTCTATAAAAATCAATTTTAATTTAAAAAAAAAATAACAAAGAATAATATCACATTTTTAAATAATATTAATTTCACCCTGCATTCATTGACAAGAAGATTCATTGTATTGCTTTTTAGAATAGATTTTACAATTCATAATAAATTTTAATGAAGAAGTGTTACTAATTGTACAATCCGATATACATTAAAAAAAATGAAAAAGATAAATGAACGAAAACATAATCACCATTAATAAAAATACCATAAAACTTACTTTAATCATCAACATTTACTACAAGCAATCACTTAAAAATAAAAACATCTTAACCAAACTCAAAAAGATATTATTGGATTAAAAAAAATATAAAAGTATAGTGGAAGATTGAGAGAGAATTTGCAGATTAATATTGTATGTTTAAAAAATCAACCATAGCTGATCCAAGTAATTCACCAATGCACAAATCGACTACACCCTAAATGACCTCATTACTTCAATCAAAGGTTCGATAAACAATACATTGCTAAAAAAATTTAAACTTTAATCATAGGATTAATAAACAGTTACATCGTTGAAGAAGAAACTTTAATTTTTAATCATAGGATGTTGAAAAAAACTTTAACCGTTAATCATAAGATCGATAAACGAACACGTGATTGAAGAAAAACTTTAATCTTTAATCATAGGATTAGTAAACAACCACATTGCATAAAAAGAAACTTTAATTTTTAATCATAGAGTCAGTAAATGATTGTATTGCTAAAAGAACTTTAATATTTAATTATAGGGTCGATATATGCAAACAAAATTAAAGCAATAACTAAGGTTATCATTTATCATACATCAATGCAAATTATATTATAATTTTACAAAATATCTCTTTCTCTCTCTAATATATATCACAACAAGAAAATCATCAAATAGAAACCAGTTTTTAGAAACCAAAATAATTAGTTGCAATAGTAACTAAATTAGAGACCATTCTAGAAACTAAAACAAAAATTGGTTTCTAAATTAGTTTCTATTATTTTCTATTATGGTTAAATAGTTTCTAAATTGGTATCTAATTAACAACAAAGGTTTTATCTACCAATTATTTAATTTCTAAATTTAGTTTCTAAAACCTTGGTTGCTAATTAGAGACCAATTTAGAAACTATTTAACATTAATAGAAAATAATAGAAACTAATGTAGAAATCAATTTTTGTTTTAGTTTCCAAAATGATCTCTAATTTACTTACTATTGCAACTAATTATTTTGGTCTCTAAAAATTGGTTTCTATTTCATGATTTTCTTCTAGTATATATATATATATATATATATATATATATATATATATATTATTTTTAATTTTTATTTTATTTTATTTTCTCAACCATTTTATAAGTTTGCCTCGTATATAATATTACTGCATGTTATCTTAATTATAATAATATAAATAAAGTGATGGTTGTGTATCGAAAAATACTTAAACATTTTTTTAAAAGAACATATATTTTTACACTAATAGTATAGTATAAAAAAAATGCATTTAAGAATTATTTGATGCAAGACAATTTTTTCATATCCAAAAATAGTGATTCCTAGAAATGACTAAAACTTATTTAAATGGTAAAAAATATTTATACTAATATTTTGAAAATCAATCATTAGTAAACTCTATTACTTATTATTACCAGATCTTGTTTAAAGATTAATAAATACAATACTATTTTTTCGGACAATTTTAAAAAAGCTTTTTAAAAAAATTGAAACCAGTAGTCAATATAATTTTTTAATACTAAACCATCTATCCTTTTAAAATGAAGAGAATATTTTTATTTTTTTTGGAATCTCTTAAATTATTAAATTTTACTTTTATTTAAAAAAAAGAGTGTTGGTTTTGAGATATGATCTTATATTTTGGGAATATTACTTTTGATAATATTTAAAAGTATAGTAAAATTTTATAACTATTAAAACTAAAATTTAAAATATTTTACATTTTACTTTTGTCATCTTACTGCCCTTTTTTATAATAAGTTTGTTTGGTTTGAAAAAAAATGTTAAGTTTTACATCCATAAGATAAAAATAAAATAAAATAGTTAATTTTATTTTAATTAAGATAACCAATGAAGATAAATTCTTTAGTAAAATAAAATAAAGTAATTAATCTAAAAATAATAAATAATTACAGCAAGTAACCAATATCTTTAAAATATTAATAATGATTTTTATATTTAAATAAAGGCAACTTAGTAAATTTTCTATATAACAATTAATTATGTATGCTATATGGGTTATATATATAATTTACGTAATTATTCACATAAATTTAGGTTGAAGCTCTTCACATGCATTTCCGTTTTTGCCCCAGTTTTCATCTGTGTATATTTCCAGAATTTCATAACCAATTTTGAAGATAAACAAAAAGTCATTAAAGGGTACACCATAGAAGTCAATAATCCATTATGGGTTTAAGATAATGGATTATACATGTGTTTTCTCTACATAATCATTACACATAATCATTAAACCTAATCAATTATGATTAAAAAAATAAAAAATAATAGATTATGTATTAAAAATATTATCAAATATAATTAATTATGGCTGAAAAATAAGACATAATCATGATTTAAAAACATCATAAAAAATAAGGAATAATAGATAGTAATCAATTATCTACGTAGTTTTTGTTTAAAAGGTTTAGAGTCTTTTTTTTTATAATTTATTTTGTGAAAATTTTCATCTTCTGACAACGATAATTAACATGTTTTTTTAAAATAATTATTCAACGATATCATAAATATTTTAAATTTTTTTAATTAACTCATCTACTTATTAAAATTTACTTTTAATAACTTTTTTCTATTTATAATTATCTAATAACTTTTAACTGAAGTATTTTATTAATAATATTTTAATTTAAATAGATTTCATATATAAATAAGTATTTTATTTCTTATTTTTAATTAACTGTAATAATATAGTAATTAGTTAGTTAAATATCTAATTAATTATGTTCGTTATATATTTTTTTTTTACAATTTTTAATATTACAATTCATTTTCTAACGGAAAAATATATTTTTATTAAAAAAAATTATATTCGGACAAATTCATTCTACTTACCATAATCCAAATAATCTCATTTTTTTCACACTTTCCTCTCAAAACACATTACTCTTTCAAATTTTCATAAATTCACTCCATAATCCAAACACACCAGAAGTACAATGAAAAATAAATAAAACATCTATTATTTAGGTATGTATTTATTTGATTTATAAATATATTATTTAGTAAGGTGTCTAACTTCATTTATTTTATTTTATTATTTTTAATCACACACTTATCCATTTTTTTATATTTCCAATCACACATTAATTCCTTTTATTTTATATTATTTATCTATAGACATGCATGGTTCCATTTTATTTATGTTATTTATATTCAATTATACTATCGTCCATTTTATTTATATTATCTTGAGTCACACATTACTCTATTTTATTTATATTATTTATTTTTAGTCACGCACTAATCCATTTTATTTATATTATTGATCTTCACTCAATCTATTTTATTTGTTTTATCTCTAGTCACATACTGGTCCCTTTTATTTATATTATTTATATTCAATCACGCTTAATCCATTTCGTTTTATTTATATTATTTAATTATATTATCTCACTAATATGCATTTCTTGATTATAATCTTGATTATTTATTTTATTCAACAAAGGAATATGATAGAAATTATTTTGAAAAAATTATTATGCAAGTATAATAAGACTTTTAATAAATAAAGATTTGAAAATATTGTAGATGGAGTTTTGACCTTGGGATTTAAATAAGTAAATATTGTTGAGATTTCTAGCATTAAATTGTCAACCATGATAATTTGGACTAGTCACTACAAAATTTATTCAAATCTTTCTTGTATGCAAAAAATGAATTATATTATTGAAACTACAGAAGGTAATTTTTATATTATTTTGATATGATATTATTTTACATTATATTTATTCTTACTTTCCTATTTTATTTTTGGTGCATGAAAAAAAAAAATACTCACATTTGAAAATATTAAGTAAATAGATGAAGGCTCTAAAATAACTCAATCCATTCTCTGTCGTCATTATCGTATTTTTTGGGGGAACAAGTTGGAATACGAATATTGTAGACAATTCAGTTACTTTTCATGGGACGAGACTCTTCTCCCTAACATTCGTCTCAAATATGGATGTCCCAGTAATTTTAGAATAATCTATCATGGTCGCTTTCTACATACTGCCTAATCTTTGAAGTAATCCCCTAATCAATATATTTACTCTGCCACTGTAAAATAAAGTAGTAGTGTTGCGAAAAAAAGGATTTATAGTGGTAAAGGAAACATATTGATCAAGGAGTTCATGTCTAAAGATAAGGGTGAATACATCTAGTTTATCTAGTAGACCTTGAAGTTTGATTTGATGTTGGTATCAAAAAGTTCTAAATTTATAATGAGTTATGTTTGGACTTTGTGATTTTTCTCAACTTGTTTTTGCTACATGAGTTTTTGTTTTGAATGGTTTCCCTTGTTCTTCTAGAATAAGCTTTCTATGTTTGCTTTTGGATTATTCACTATCAAGGAATCTCTTTCACCATCGAAGGAAGACAAGATGGTAATGCAACTTATAGGAAGAATCACAAAACGAGTGGCTTGCAATAAAGTTTTATTTGAAACCCAATAATAAACACGAAATGCTCTTATGAAAGGAGGAGGTTCACTTGAGACGAGGTGTAAAAATAATTAAGTCTCTTTTATGAGTTTTGTGGACTCTTTAAAGATGAACTTGAATTAGTTGTTTATATGGAAATAAAGTCCACTTACAAAAAATTCTTTAATAGTTAAGTCAACTTACAAAAAATTCTTTAATAGTTAAGTCAATTATAACTCAAAGTAATAATAATATTAAGTAGTTGAGTATTGAGAATATTCTCTTGTCTTTACAGCATAAGCATATGTATTATTTTTTTAATCATATCATGGTTAGGGAGGAACAAGATATTCCTAATTGGATTCTAGATGAGTCTAGTTGTTTCACTCTTAAATCGGCTAGGACTTTTTTCTTGGAACTAGGAGTTCCCTGTGGTTGGTGTAAAATCATTTGGTTTTCATATATTCCATCTTCCAAAACTCTAGTACTCTGGAAAGTTTTTCATGGGCGGCTTTCTACAGATCAACATATTCATAATAAATGTTTGCATATATGTTCTATGTGTACGTTTTGTGAAAAGCACGAGGAATCTATTCAACGTTTATTTTTTGAATGTTATAATGCTTTGCATATTTGGAGTTAGGTTCGATAAATTTTTCTTACTTCTCAATTCTCTAATAAGGATGATCTTCTTTCTTTTATTAAGAGTGATGATAGTCCTTTGGTTAAATTAATTAAACTTGTTGTGATAACCTTTTCTATTTGGATGATATAGCGTATGAGGAATTATGCTAGATTTCAGGATAAGATTGATGCTTTTAGGGCTATTTCGGTAATTAAAGATTTAACTTGTCTAATGGGAAATTCGTCTAAATCTTTAATGAAGAATGAAATGTTGGATTTCAACATGATTAAGTTTTTTGGTATTAATACTCGTACTGGTAAAGTTCTTCATCCTCTTTCAGTTAGATGGGAGTTCCCTTCATTAGACTGAGTTAAAATTAACTAACATTGATGGGGCTGCTAGGGGATATCTTGGTCTTGCTACTTGTGGAGGTATTTTTCCGTAGGAATATGGGTGAGTTTATTGGTGTTTTCTCTATATTTCTTGAAGTTCAGACTGTTATGGTTGCTTAGTTTTATGGAGTTATACATGTTATAGAAGAAGCTCAAAAGATGGGGCTTACTAAATGTATGGCTTGAATGTGAATTTGTCTTGGTTTGTGCTGCATTAGGACTAATGTTCTCTGGACGCTTCATAATCGATTGAATACTTGTCTTAATTATTGTGGGAAAATCAGGTTATGGTTACTCATATTTTTCGTGAAGGGAATGTGTGTGCTAATAAATTGGCTAATTTAGGATTTATTCATAGATAATCATTTCATTGATATAATAGGTTTCCATCTAGTATGTTCTTAAAATTCTTTATGAATAGGTATAGTCGATCTTTGTATCATTTTTGTTAATATATGAGTTTTGGTCTAATTCCTCCATATTTTTTTTGTATTTTTTTTTTAATAATACTTTTTTCATGTGATGACAAATTATTGTTGTTATTTGAGGTGTCAGTCTAACTGAAATGTCAAGTTGCATAATGATGTCTACATGAAAGTATATATATATATAAGTAGTTGAGTATTGAGTGAATATTTTCTTTAATATTAATGTATATTTATAAATTTTTGAATCTCACATAATAAGACTACATATCAAAATATAAATTTAATTTATAAATAGGTATTTAAATATTGATTTTCAATTAAACTGACCATTAAAGTTAATAAATAACAAACTATCATATTCAATTTTGACATTCATAATAATAATAAAAAGTTTAATAATGATATTTCGGAGATAGATAAACTACATACAATTTTTTTAAAGAAAATACTAAATTTTGACAATTTAAAATACAAGATATTATTATTCAATCTCCAGATAATCACACTCATCTCACATGTCACCAATTAGTTGATATAAAAGGAAAAATAGTTTGAGAGAAAGAAGAGAGAAGAATGTACAGATAAAAGAAAGTGTGTATGCAAATAGCAACACCAGTTATTCTTAGCCCGATCCATACATACTCGATTCAATCTTGATTTATTCTTGGCCAATTTCAAAAAGGTGCACTCACATCTTAGTGTTAACTTATTCAAAACCATTTTTTTTAATTTGATTAAATTACTCAATTGGTTTCATCTCTTTAAATAAGGTTTTGAGTTATAGATTGTGGACAAATTAAATGTGATTGGAAGCAAAAATTTCAATAAAATAGTCTTGCCAAATTTTCTTACAGATATTAGTTATCAATAAAATTAATAGATTTTTTACCAATAACATTGTTACTAAAAGAATTATTCATTTTGTTAATTTTTAATCTTTATATATATTATTTTAAAAATTTAGACTATGAAGATTAAAAAGAAATTAAAAATTATATATTGTAACACCCCAAAAATACATCTAACTATTACAATACATGTTTTACATATTTTTATACAAGCTTAGAGTTTTTTTAAAACATTCCTAATACATGATTAAGACTTATAGAAATACAAATATTTACAAATCCATAACTCAAAATAAAACAAGCCTTTAAGGCTCTCCTGCACCTGTATGGTCATCTATTCGTCTACGTAGTACTGTGATCGGTTCAAACACAACAACAAAAACAAGAATAAGCTAATGCAAAGAAATTCCATAACATAATTCATGCAAAAAGAACCAATTAGACTAATAGTTTATAAACATTTCTTTAAATATTTTCATATAAAATATCAATATTAATTTCATCATTCATATAAACCACACATGGATCTATTTTCAATTACAATCATTGGATTTCATTTCAATTCATAACACTTTCATTTCATTTGTCTTGTATGAAAATAAGTGAAGATCTATTTATTAAACTACATATCAACAATTGAATATCACTAACACTACACACGTATATGTTCGTATATGTTTTTTCCTTTATTCCTTAGTATATTTTTTACATTTTTCTTGTGTCTTAATTTTTTTCTTCTATTTGGTTCCATAATTTTTTTTTCTATCAAGTAATCCTGTTGGTGGTCGACTATGATAATTACAATTACTTTTTTAAAAATTAGTTTTTAAGAAAAAAATTAATTAATATAATGTAAATGATGTTATTTTACTTCGGTTCAAGTTTGCATTGTTTTTTCTTTCAATATTCGTGAAATTTAAAGAAGATGAAGAATTTTAAAAAAATCTATACTTGTCGGTCTTTATTCTCTTTAGATTCTACTATTGAATAGTAAAAATTATAAGAATTTGATGTAAATTCTAATTGAAAAAAAGGTAACATTATTTTCATTATAATGATTAATTTTTTTAAAAAAATTAAATAACTAAAAATAATATTTTTTTCTTTAAATAAAATAGTTTAAAAGAATATATGTATTAATTTTACTCTGTTATTAACATAGTCACTTATAGATGATATGCGAATAGTGAAAGACTCAATGTTGTTGAAGTTTGGATTGCATGATTTTAATGGAAATGCATGGAAAGAAAGATGAGGGAGAGAAAGAGTGTCTCCTATCATATGTGAAGAAAAACATTGGATTGGAGGCTGGATTAGTGAGTTTACTTGTTTTTCCCTACATGAAATGTTTTGATGTGTGATTGTAGGGAGGCATAATTAATTATGCCTCAACACATAATTATAGGGGTAACATAATTAATTGTATGTTAAGACATAACTGATTATGTCTTCCAATTTTTTAACATTACTGCTTAAAAATAAGAAAACTAAAAGAATCTTAAAAATATAAATTGTTAATTATTTTATTTTGAAATTTAAAAAGTTAGATGGCTTATTATTATTATTATTATTATTATTATTATTATTATTAATATATGATTAGAAATCTGCAATAAAGTTTAGAGATTTATTTGATATTATAAGAATATGATTTTAATTTTATTAGTTTAAAAAATCAGTATGATTAGTGATAGCAATCATTAAAAGAATTTATAGTTCTAGTGTAGAGACTGTTTGACAACAATGTTAGACTGTCTAGCATAAAAAAGATAATAATATAAAAGTGGTTAGATAATCTAACAAATCCAAAAAAAAATGACAAGTTAGTAATAATATTAATGTAAATAGGGGTTTGTGATTGTTCAGTAGGAAAATATAATAGACATTATAAGATAAATAAGAAGTAGATAACTCTCAAGTTCTTTCACTAATAAATTCTTCATATGTTATCTAAAGATTATCATCTTTCTATCCTCACACAAGGTTAAACTAAATCAATCATGTGTTAATCAAATTCAACTAAATCTTATCAATAAAACATGTATCCACTCATGTATTTAATACCCCACTTGTATCCATGTGTCTAATTATGGAATGTTTCTCTTTTACCTCTTGAATAATATGTCTGAGAGATTGATTAGAACAACGCGAACTAACCAAGAAATTCAAATTGGAGAAAAGAATTGAACCCTCAACATGCATTCGAGAACAACTTTTTACAAAAACTAGATTTTAAAAAGACTAGAGGATTAAAACAAACTACTACAAAGAATTGAAAAATAAAACTTTTATTGATCAAAACCTTAGAACTCAATAGGGAGTTATAAGGGAATCAACCCCAAAGGTTTAACCTTCCATGGGAAAGATGGAAGCAAAAGAAAACTAAATCTAGGTCTAAGAGTGCAATTTGGATATGAAACGTGACACTCTATTCTTCCTCTAAAGACTCTTATAATCTTCTTTTCTTTACACAAATTCGAATTCAAAATTTGTCTCAAGATATTGTGTAACAATTATCAAATATTTCCTTTATTAATTTATTCAACATATATTCTCTTTCTCAATCAATTACAGATCTCATTCTCAATCAATTACAGATCTCATTCTCGCTTCTATTTTCAATCTATTTTTTTCCAAATTTGATTCAAATTTATGTATTGATTATAATTAAGCTCTGTGGGAGATATTGCAAAAGATTTACGTGAAAAATATATTCGAAGAATGTTTGCTCTATTTTTGACACGTTTTGTAGAGGACTTTTTATTGCAGAATCTGAGAGAATCTCCTTGCATGAGATTGAATTGGTTTCAGTTCTTGCTTTCTCAAAATGCAATAGAATCCTAAATCAATATCTTCATTTCCCATAATGGAGCATCCATCAATAAACAGCTTCCAGAAGACCCTTTAATGGCTTCAAACACAAGGAGTGTCTAGTCCTTTCATAACCAAACTTTCAAATCTTCAAAGACACATAATTTTTCACTGGGGAAACTTCAAAATTCTTGCAAAAGATTACTAAATTCGAATCTTTTAATTTAGTGCAATCTTTCCAGCATTAGACATTCTAGGGAGATCGTCTTCTTTAGTAAGACTTTCCTGAATTTAACATGCTGTAATTATCCATCTGCATTATCATTAGTAATGTTTATAATCTCTACAAAAGGTCAACATCAAGATGAAAGCAAAATGTATCTAAAAATCATATTTAAGCAATAATTCTAATTATGATCTAATTTCATCCAGTTATGCGAATCTCATCTAAAAAGTTAAATTTTACTCTTAGTTACAGTCTAAGAAAGTTATATTAAACGCTTTAAAAGTGAAAAAAAATGTACTTGTCAATTACAATTTACACTCAAGCTAACTATGTAATTATGTAACTAATGTTAATAAATTATGTAACTAATGTTAATAATTTTGAAAGATATATAGGTATTAGTCATTTTACACATTTCCTTTTAGTATTTATATTCATTACCAAATAGATAAAATTGATATTTAAATATATATATATATTTTTAGGTTTCATTATCTTTTTATTATCATTATTTATTTATTTAGTTGTATTATGAACAAAAATTCAATTATGTTCCCAACTTTTAAAAATGTGAAAATATGTCTACTTTTCATTCATACTTATTCAACTTTTTATAAAATGATACTTAAATTTAACAAAATAAATAAATAATAAAGCAAAAATCTCTTTATTTCGATCCTACTCGAATACAAGTTACATATGTTCTTACAAAAATAACCCATTAGCATATAAGTAATCTTTATTATATTACAATTTTTTTTATATCAAATCAATCAACTGCAAATTTTTATATCACTTTTCCCTCATATTTTTTATATCTAAACAATCTCATTTTTCACTCACATTTCCTATATCTAAACAATCTCACTTTTCATTCTTTTTTTTTCTCTTTTTTTTCTTTTTTAATTCCGCTCTCATATAAACAAAACCCCTCATCCAAACAAAACCTTAAAAATAATTCACCAATTAAACAAAGTTTATAAACAACAAAAAAACAAAGTAAAAATAAAAACTTTTGTAGAAATCAAAATAGAAAATTTTGTCTAAAAAATACCTAAAGTAAAATGTAAAAATTTATTAAGAACTAAAAATATAATAAATATCATGCATCACTTAATACACATAATAGTAATGAGCAAAACAAAAATTAAAATTTCATTGAAGATTAAAACAGAACAAATAATTTTTTTAAAAAAGTTTATGCAGAATCCAGATGTCTAATGAGTTTTGAGTTGAATGACATTACTTAATGTACAAGCTCTTTGAAAAAATGAGAATTATTGTAGGAGAAATAGTCCACCTAAACATATTTGGACGTAACAGATAATTTTCTTAAATAAGTGAGTCAGCTTCACTGCCCCCAAAGAAAAGGCAAAAAAAAAAAAAAGATTTTGAAATCGTAAAAGAGTGAATAATCAAGAAAAAAAGAAAGAAGGAAGAAAGTGACTTGATTTTGGCAAAAGAAAAAGAAGAAGAAACTAAGGCGAAGTCAAACTTCTCTTCCTAGTTCCTCAAACCACGTTTAAATCTATTTTCTGTTAAAATTCAACACCATGTACGAAATAAGAACAAAAGTTTCCAGGAAATAAACATACAATCAAAGAATTTGAAACCTCAAATCTCTTGTGCTGACACACTCTTTTTTTCTTTTATATTTTTTATCTTTAGTACGGAGTATTTATTGTCGGATGCTAAGAATAACACATGAAAGTTTGTCATTGAATATATCAATTTTAGCTGGATATTATAATGGAAATATATAAAGGACTCATCATAACTCAGATTAGTCATTGTGATTAAACTTTTATCCGTACGATCACATGTTTAATTTAGCACACTAAAACATATAGATTAATAACTAATTATTTCTTTTAAGATATAAAATGGATATTTGCATAAATAATAAGGAGACAAAATAAAATAGAACAAAATAAAATAATGACTCTGAGAACTTTTAAGTGGATAAATCTCCTCATCTTGAGAAGCAAACACTATAAAAAAAAAATCATTAAATAGCAACCAAATTTAGAAACCAAAAATAATTAGTTACTATATTAATTAAATTAGATATTATTTTAGAGACTAAAAAATTATTGATATTTAAAGTAATTTATATTATTAATCAAAATTTAATAAATGGTTTATAAATTGGACCTAAATTAGCTACTTAATATTTTAGATTCTAAATTAGTCTCTAAAATATTAATAGAGACTAATTTTAAATATAAGTAGTTAAAATCTTGGTAGTTAATGATTAGATATCAATTTAAAAACTATTTTTTACATTTTTATTAATAATAGAACCTATTTTAATACCAATAATTCTTTTAATTTATAAAATGATCTCTAATTTAGTTAAATAGTAACTAATTATTTTGGTCTCTAAAATTAGCTTATATTAATGATTTTCTTGTAGTCGAAAACTTACGGGACCTAGTTCAGAAAATATATTCACTATGAAAGTAGGATTACAATATTTGTTTCTTTGGGACTAACACTTAATCTCAACCAATAATGATGGAATATCATGTTTCTCTAGTCTCTCACTAGGATTTGTAATCTCACACTATAGTGGATATCCATTCTCTTATTTACTCTCTATTCTCACTTGTTTGATATTTTTTTCCTCACAAGCTCCCTCTATACAAAGAATGAAAGAAAGACTTCTTCATAAAGAGATAATGAATAATTAATGTTTGTCACATTTTCAAGATACCTTGGAGAGACTATCTTCATCTTTCAAGGTTGAACTTCATAGTCTTCAAGAGAGATATAATTTCAAGACTTTGGAATGTCCATTGTTGGATCAATTATCAATATTCATTAGTCATGTGGTCTCTCATTAATTAAGGAATAATTCTCAATAGATCATAATTGTTTGAGGTATTAATCATATGTATAATTAGAACTTGGACTCAGTAGTTTGTATGGAACTTTGGAGGGTTTAACAATACCTAAGTTTTTACTGTCACTATGAGAAAATCATTAAATAATAATCAAATTTAGAGACAAAAAATAATTAGTCACTATATTGACTAAATTATATACTAATTTAGAAATTAAAAAATTATTAGTATCTAATGTGATTTCAATTATTAATAAAATATTATAAAATGGTTTCTAAATTGGTATCTAAATTAACTACCAAAGTTTTAGCTACTAATATTTTAGATTATAAATTAGTATCTAAAAGACTAATAGAGACTAATTTAGAACATAAGTAGTTGGTAACTAAAAACTTAGTAGTTAATAATTAAATACCAATTTAGAAACTATTTTATAAATTTTTTATTAATAATAAAAACTACTTTAAATATCAATATTTTTTTTTATTTATAAAATAGTCTCTAATTTAGTTAATATATTAACTAATTATTTTAGTTTCTCTAATTAATATATATATATGACTCTAATGTTAATCAGTTATTATATCTAAAGAGTTTCTTATATCTAGGAAAAAATAGCTTAATCATAATCGAAATAGGGATATAAAAATGAATCCAATTGATTAGTTTAATTATAAATTTTTTCTAATTTAACTTATTTAAGAAAAATAATTATTTAATTTACAAATTTATAAAAAAAATACAAAAAAACAATGAATTTATCTTTTGAATATATTGTGTGACTTTTTACTAATAATTAGTCATTATATTGACTAAATTAAATACTATTTTAAATATTAAAAAAATCATAAATATCTAAAATAATTTCTATTATTAATAAAAAAATTAAATTATTTTTTAAATTAATGTCTTATTAGTTATCAAATTTTTAGCCAAAGACTAATTTAGATTTTAAGAGTGATAACTAAAAATTTAATAATTAGATACCAATTTACTAATTAGATATCAATTTAAAAATCAATTTATAAATTTAGAAACTATTTTAAATATTAATAGCCATTTAGTCTATAAAATATTATTTATAATTAATGTAATTAATTATTTTTTATTTTTAAAGTTAGATTTTATTTAATGATTTTTTTAATAGTGTATGTTATTTCGTTACACCTCTTAATAAGAATGGAAACCAATAAAAGGAAGAAAATAAGAGAGTTTTGAATAATCTCTTGAAGGACACATAAGAAATTGAATTAAATTGAAGAGGATTGATTGAGTGAGAAGAAGTCGTAGGAAGAATAGTTTATTATGAACTATACGTCATTTGTTAATTAATTTACAAAGGTGCCATAATTTGGTCAAAAGGGCATATATATGTAATGTCATGAGTCATTTTAAGTATCTAATATTTTATGCTAACTAATTGCTCATTCAGTGATAACATTTTCGAATTTCTTTTAGGAAAATTGCCTTTTCAACCTATTAAGACAAAATAGAGAGATTAAGTAGTTTGGAGGAGTTCTTAAATTCAAATATTTTTACTCTTCTTGTAAATCTTATTCATTTGTTTTTTATGACTGCATTCCAAACAAACTAAATAAAATATTAGAAATATATAAATAAGAGTGTAAGTGGTAGCATTGTTTGGTATTTTGATAAAATATTATTTTGGTGCAAAGAGGAAATTAAAGAAAAAGAAGCATAGTAATTAAGAAGAGTGAGTGATGTAATTGCATATATAATGAATATTAGTGATACCATTAACTAATGCATGCATGCAACTTCTTGGAAACAACCTATCCTTTGCCAATAAGTTTCTCCCCTTTCTCTATCAAAGAATGGTCAAAATTTGAAAATCTTTACTTTGAACAAACACACACACTCTATCTCTCTTCCTTCTTAATCAAATTAAAAGTTTTTAAGTTACTTCAAAATTACTTGGTACATGAATAATATGTATATATAAATAAATTAATATAACATGTTTGTTTTTTAAATATAAGAAAATATCTTTCATTAATCATCTAAAATTTGTCTAATATAAGAAATTACTTAGTACTACTAGATGTTTCTACAAATTTTCAAGAAATCTTTAGTTTCTTTCATATTTTATGTGATTTTTTTAAATAAAAATTTTTTATAAAAAAATTGATATTGAAAAATAGACACTACAAGAAATTCATTAAATAGTAACCAAATTTAAAGATAAAAAATAATTAGTCATTGTATTAACTAAATTAGATTCTAAATTAATTTAGAGACTAAACAATTGTTCATATCTAAAATGGTTTCTATTATTAATAAAAATTTATAAAATGATTTTTAAATTGGTATTTAAATTAACTACCTAAGTTTTAGCTACTAATATTTTAAATTTTTAATTAGTCTCTAAAATATTAATGAAGACTAATTTAGAACATAAAGTAATAAATAGCTAATAGTTAGATATCAATTTAAAAACTATTTTATAAATTTTTATTAATAATAAAAAATACTTTAAATATCAATAATTTTTTTATTTATAAAATATTTTTTAATTTAATTAAATAATAATTAATTATTTTACTCTCTAAAATTAATTTTTATTGTAGTAATTAAAAATATTAATTATTGTGTTGGAAAGAGAAATAAGAATAAGTGATCTTGACCACACTCTATGTGAACAAAATTGGTTTTACTCAGACTTTGGATAACCATGGTCCTCTCTCACCCCTATCACTTCCTATATATATAAAACCAAGCTTTTGCACTCTTTCTCATCAATCTCACAAATCAAAATCATGAACATGGCTGCCACTGATCATGATCACTGCATGGAGTTTGATCAACAATTTCTGGTGGATGATCTGGATCCATTCATAGAAGGATTCATGGATACAACCACATGCATGTCATCACCAAAGAGCATGATGATTAGTCCAAGAAACTCATCACACAACAACACAACAAGTGGCCACCATTTAACTCCAAAGGCTTCTGCATTCAAACCAATCAGAAGAAGATCAAGAGCTTCTAAGACCACTCCCATTACCCTTCTCAAAGCCAACACCTCCAATTTCAGGGCATTGGTACAACAATTCACTGGCTCTTCCACAACACCCATGTCACTTGCAATCCATAAGGGTCCCATTACCCTAAATTTCCAACAAGGTACCAAACAACAGATTCAGCATCACACCAGAGAAGCAACTAGATTGGTGCCACAGTTTGGCACCATGATCAGTTCTAACCAAGTTCATCAAGTTTCTAAGCCACAGCAGCACTTGATCATGAGAGAGCAACAAAGTGGTTACTGGTTGGAGCATGTGAAAACCAGTGATCTTTGTCTTCCAACTTCAGGTAGCTGCATGGACGATGGATTTGGCTTTGATGATGATTTTAGTTTGCATGAACTCAGTGTGAATGCCACCTCCAATGACATCCAAGGTTTCTTTATGTGATAAAAATAAAAAGGATTCAATTATTTCTTAGGAAATTATGTAAAGTAGACTCATCTTCAGTCAACACCTCTATGCATATCTTATAATAAAATTAAGCAATGATTCATGTTTATCACTTTCTTTATTCTTTTCTTTTGTGTTCTTCAATCTTCTTGAGTTCTCCTTCATTACATGACCTCCATTGACAAACCTTCCATGTTCAAGATTTTCAGAAGATAAAGTTAAGAAAAAAAGTAACTTTTTTTATGCACAAGGTAATTTAATGAAATACTTTTTTTTTTTACTTTAACTTCAACTTATACATAAAGTAATTTTTAATTTATAAAAAATATTTTTCTTTCCTAAATGTCATTAAGAAGATATTAAAATAAACATGCCTATATATATTTGTATACAAATAAATAACTTTTTAATTTGGTGTTTATTAAGTGAGCAATTTCTTGTTCATCATATAGAGGTATACATACGAAAGTCTTTAATCTTGGCTCCAAAATTTATGGGAATTTTTTTAATTAGTTAAAATTAAAATTATTGAAGAGTGTGAATATTTATTATGTTGTTTCTAATCATGATTTATTATACAAAAACATTGTCGATGCGTGTTATTTTATACAAATAGTATTTCTAAAAAAAAATTAATTAAGTATTCTATTTTTCCTCATGTTATCTTTAATAATTTTGAAATTCATTCTCTCATTCATTTCACTTAATTGATTTTCACCTAATTAATTATGTTTGGAGACCAAACAAAGATTACGTAATTTGTGATTACTCGTATCCTCTAATACAAATAAAAAAAAAGACAAAGAATTTATCTCATTAATATTATAAATTTTTTTATATGACAATTTATAATTTAGTGGGAATATAATTTTAATTATATTTTTTATACATAATAATTTTTTTTTATTAATTTTTTTTTTAACTTTAACTTTAATTTTTATGAATCCTTATTTAAATCTTAATCAATGTAATATTTTTAATAAATAAAATAGGAATATGGATATTATTTTATTAAATTTAACAAATATTTGTGTGGTTTATTAAAACCCTATAACAAAGTAATTGTCATTAAAAACATATAAGTGTTATTTTATCATATTATAAAGAATAGGGAGTGGAAAAAAATTCTTAATTAACTTATCCTCCAAGAAAATCATTAAACAAAAATTAATTTTAGAAAACCAAAATAATTAGTTCTTGTATTCACTAAATTAGATACCATTTTATAAACTAAAAAAAATTATTAATATATAAAGTAACTTTTATTATTAATTAATAAAAATTTATAAAATAGTTTCTAAATTAATATCTAATCATTAGCTATCAAAGTTTTAGTTATTTATATTTTAAATTATTTTTTATTATTATTTTAGAGAATAATTTAAAACATAAATATTAGTAATTAAAATCTTGATAGTTAATTTAGATACCAATTTAAAAGACCATTTTATAAATTTTTATTAATAATAAAAATTATTTAAATACCAATAATTTTGTAGTCTCTAAAATAGTATCTAATTTAATATAATGATTAGTTATTTTTTATCTTGAACTTTAACTATTATTTAATATTTTAATATAATGATTAATTATTTTTTGTTTTAAAATTTTATTATTATTTAATAATTTTATTATAGTGTTATTCGACGATAATAAGTGCATAGGTAAGAAAGGTTCCAAATATATATGGAAATGAAGCTATTTAAACAGACCAAAATGATTGAAAAATGGCTTTATGAGATTATGGAAAATTCAATTCTCCAAATGTCACAAATAAAAGCTGAAACATTATGTTCCAATATGGAAGAGTGTGCACCATGATTTTGACCATTAGGTGAGGAAAAAATAAAGATAATATAAATGCATGAAATGAGAGAAAATAAACATGTTATTGGCAATTGAGACTTCAAATAGTGTACATTGACAATGCATAGAAGAACACAAAATATATTGTGATGTCTTAGGTAAAATATGTATTTAAAAAATTATTGTTAGTGTAAAGGGAATCAATATGTTTTATTAAAAAAATTACTTCATTGAAATAAACATAAAAGTAATTAATATACTTCATTAAAAACATAAAAATAGGAATCATTATTGAAATTTTTCTAGCAGGATAAACAAAATGTAATATTATTTTGAAATAATAATAATAATAATAATGCTATGAAAAACTTTGATTTTGAACTTTGAAGCCCATTGGCTACTTTCACAGACAATCAACGTTCTAAAGTTGAGCAGTTATTCCTAAAGAATAATTTTTGATACTTTTCACTTAGATCTAATCATGAAATAATTAACCCAAGTTCTTGTGTTGTTTAATCCACCATAAACATTTATATGATAGAGAATTAATAAATAAATAATTTTTAATAAACTAAATTGATTTATGTTTAAATTAATTTGTAAAAGATCTATCATATAACTTCCTTAATATTTGGGATTATTTTTTTTATAAAATTGGTGCAATTTTATAATGTATTTACATAAATGGGTAAATTTTTAAAATTTTAAATACGGGTAAATTGTTTTTGTAATTGTAAGTATAACTAAAAAAATTATGTTTAAAGCCTGAATTTTGACCAAACATATTTTTTTATTAAAGTTGTGTATTTGTGTCTTTTATCATTGAAGATATAATTTATTATTTTATAACATGATAAAAATAATTTTAAAAAGTCAAAATAAACAAAGTGACATCTCTGAACTGCCTTTAAGGATAAATTAGAAAGAAATAGAAGAAGTCGTATTTTAAAGTACGGCTCCAATAAATAAAAAATTACGTTTGACAAAAATTTGTACGGGAAAACATGACTTATTTATATATGTAAATTTTAAAAAAGTTATTCATTTATATAAATATGGAGTAAAATTATATAATTTGGTAAAATAATCTTTAGATAAATATTTTCATGAATACTTATAAAAGAGAAAAATGTAAATAAAAAAAATAAAATAACTTTTGCGGTAAGATAAAATTATCTCATTGTATCTTATAAATATGTTAATTTGTATAAAGAAACTAGTTAATGAAGTTAATAGTATTAACTTTGTTTTAAATTTAAAGCTCATTTATTATTTATTGAACTAAGAAGAAAAGTATTTTTATGAAAAAATAATTAATATAAATTATAATTTGGGATGATAAATATTAAATAGTATAGGAGGAAGTATTTATTTATTGAAGATGAAAGAAAGAAAAGGAGTTATTCAAAGACTAATCAAAGAGATTTTTTTGACTTGTTCTTTTTCTTTTTCTTTTTCATTTCTTTTGCAAACACAGAACCTTTAAACAAGGAGTTGGGAACAAGCAATATAAGTGATTAATCATAATCTTGGTAATTAAATAATCTTGGTAATTAAATAAAAAGATAATATATCTTATGAGATTTATTAAAATTATGTTATCAAACTTGTCAATAGATTTGAAGCCTTCAAATGGTGTTAAACTAAGTTCATGTGAATGAATTTCTCTGAAACTGAGTTCATATTATTGGGCAGCATCTTCACTCCAAAAATAAGTTCACACTCAATCAAGAATTGGTAAAAACCCAAAAAACTTAGCAACATCTCTTAATTAATTATTGAAAACAGTAAACAAATAATGAAGTCTTGGTCAAAATCATAATAAAACCAAAGTTCATTTGAAGACATTGCAGATTTTCAAAACTTTGAGTACTTTGTCTTCTACTAACTACATGCATCACTCTAATTCAACTCAATTAATTTGAATTAATTTAATTGCACGTGCAAAATCAAATATATTATTTTAAGAACATGGTACCATCTCTGAACTGTCTCTCTATAGTTTTTAATCTGTCAATGGTTGATATTGTTGATTGGTATGCTTCAAATCATAATTTTGGAATATCTCTAAACTGAGTATTATTATTAAATTTTAGACAATGACCTATTGTTAACGAATAATTACTAATTTAAGAATAATAAATTTTAAATTTAAATAAATAAATACTATCCATCCTCATATTATATATAATATATCTGTCCTCATCATATAGAATATTTCTGCCATTTAATTTTGTTTTTCATTCTTATATTTATCACTATTTATTTATTTCTCTACCTCCATATTTCTTCTCTCACGCCATAATATAAAAAATAACTATAGTGCCTTTATTATAAGATGTAATTTTGATTTGTGTAATACAATTTAAAATATTTGTTCAAATTAGGTTTTATAATCCAAAATATTTTTTAAATAATTCGAAGTATTCAAAATTATTTATTCTAAAATATAGTTTTAAATTGAATATGAGCGCATATTAGTTATTTGTTATATTATAGGTATGTATTACTATCTCTCCGAAGCCTTAGCATAGCTAAATTGACAAAGGCACTTACAAATGGGCCTTTGCTTCCTGCACTTCCCAACTTTCAATCTACACCTCCCACAGTTGAATGAAATGACCAAATTGCCCTCCGTCTGCTTCTCTGCCGTTCATGCCACCACCACCACTGCTCACCATTACTGCTACCAAAAGAAAAAAGAAAATGGTGCAGAAGTTGAAGAAAAGTGAAAAAAAAATTGTTCCACAGTTTATTCCAAAAAACCCATTTTGAAAAATATTTAAAAAGGTATTATATTTATTGAAAAGTTTGTTCCAAAAATTGTATTCAAAAAACTTGTTTTAAAATATATTTCATGCGTTCAGAAATATATTGTTTAGAAAATTTTATCATATTCTTGTGTTTCGAAATGTATTTTACGATTCCTCCACCCATGTTTTCTTCTCTCACCCCATAGCTATAATGCATTTAATAAAATTCAAACGTCAATAACTTGGATAAAAAATCTCACTCTTTGAAATACGCTAAAGATCTTCTGAATTTCTTGTTCTGAACAACTTATTTAGGAATACATTTCAGATTTGTTGTTTTTAGAAAACTTATAACTATTGTTTATAACGACCTTTTCAAAGCCATGTTTCAAAATAATACATTTGGATCTGTATTTCGAGCTCCAGATTATGCAATTCATACCATTTCTGGATTACAAAATTTAAAATATAGTTCCAAATTATGATATTTAACATATATGCAAAAGCATCTTAAAAGTCAGTGACATGGCTTATTCAATTTGTAACAAACATATTAGGATACATTTCCATACCATTGTTTATAACTGTTCAGTCCTTGATATTGCTCTAATACTTTTGAGCTATAGATATAAACATGTTTTTTATAAGAGTAATATAATAACAATAATACAATGAAATAATTTAATGAAAGCTTATTTTATTCCATTTTAAAACATTTAAACAATACACTGATATTTTTATTTTATTTTATTCCATTTTCTTCCATGCCATCCTGTTACATTCCACTTACCATTAAATGTCCAAACATAACCTAAATTATTTCAGAGGATCTGGAACTACAGAAAAAGCAATCTGGACATGAAAATTTGAAAATTGGGAATTACATGCCGTTCGGACAGAAGCTCTTGGAGATTGGTTAAAACACTCACTACTTCAGATGGTGCTCGAACAAAGATGCCATCTCAATCTGCACACAGATAAATACATAAAACATTTTCAACTATAAAGGGTAAGGGAAAATATGCTTGTGGCTCGACTAATACCTGTTGCAACCTTTTAAGAAATTTTATGAATAATTCAGGATGTTAGTACCTTGTGTATTAAGTTTTTGCTGACTTGCAATTCACAATGCAATTTTGATAACTAATTACATTGAAAATGGTCGTGTAATGTGTAATCATCTCGTTAGAGTAAGAGTTTTAGATATGGTTGCCTACTTGGGCTTAGACTAACTCTCGACATTCACTATAGTCTTAAAAATGTCCAATAATTCACCATTTTATCTGAAAATGGATGAAGTTCTATGCTAAACCC
The DNA here is from genome assembly GCF_051622355.1 of Phaseolus vulgaris. Classification (NCBI taxonomy): domain Eukaryota; kingdom Viridiplantae; phylum Streptophyta; class Magnoliopsida; order Fabales; family Fabaceae; genus Phaseolus; species Phaseolus vulgaris. The sequence goes on from NC_143499.1 coordinate 36,079,951, forward strand.
GGCCCTTCTCAGAGCACACTTTACTCCGATGTAATGAAGAAGTGTCCAAGAACCAATCCAAACCGTTCTAAACCCAACAATTAACCTACAATAGTGAAGATTACAAAATCCACACTTTATTATTCAGTTCCATGCTGAATTAAAACGAACCTTAAAAAAAAAAAAACGAACCACAAAAATAAACGAAGTTTTCCTACACTACTCTCAAATAAACTTGAGATTATATTGACATGTGATATGTAATTTAGAGCATACTATCATTTCTTAAATGAGATTTAATACTTTGAACAAGTTTTACCCAACAACTATTATGTATATTACTTTTTATTCAATAAACGTTGTTCCCTTAAATAATAAAATATCCACTAGAAAAACTCATGTATTGGTTTGAGACACTACTTTCACCCTCTAGTCAATGAAATTTCATTTTTTCCTAATTAAAGAATAAAGAATTGTCCCTTAAATAAAAAGACACAAACAGAAATAACTGATGCTATACAAATTGCAAACTGATCCACCAAATCATAAGTTTGTTTTATGATCAAATCAAATGTTTCTTTTGTCTCAAAACTAATCCAACCAAACTGTGAATACGTCTAATTATTGAATAGAACATGTAAACTTGGTGTAAAGAACTCAGGTATTTTTATATAACCTCTTTTAGCTTTATTGCACCTCTAGTGCCTCCAATGTGACTAGTGTAAAACTTTTTGCTCAAATTTAATCCCTATTTCTTTTAAATGCTATCATCAAGTCCTTCTGAGCTTTCATCCACGTAAAAGACCCGGATTCTATCAAAAATCTTCACAAATTAATCTAAGACATTTTAAATCCTCTTATGATATAAACACGTCAATTGAAATATCAGAATATTTTTCCCAATTCAAAACCAAAAACTGGCTCCCTACAAAATCTTTCAAATTTTATCAAATTTTTACTGAAGCCTTCGAATGTGATGCGTTCAAATAATTTTCCATAAAAATAAGACCCAACCCAAATAATTTGAGAAGAAAATGAGCATTTAAGGGCTTTTTAAGCCATTAGGCAGAAGGAAACCCACAGTGGAGCTTGATTGTAGATATTTTAAAAAATGATAAATTAAATTTGAGCAAAAATCTATGGAACCAAAAGTGCAATTATGCTGATTTTTTAGTTGAAAAAGAAATTCATTAAGGAAGAAGAGATGCACTGACAGAGATGCAATAAAATTATTCAGGAGCCATTGCCTAACATCTACTGTTCTTCAGATAGGTAGCTTGAGTTATGACATGCTATAAAAATAAGTTTTATGTTCCAGGTACTAAACTAAGATTATTTATTAACTGTCAAAACTGTTTAGGAAGTTTTATATTTTATCCTTATTATATTTTTATTTTGTATCACAGCTGTATCTTACTATTAATATTAGGATTATGTATTTAGAAACAATCCCACAATCATAGGGATTTGTTTCTCTAGAATTAGTTGTCCATATTTCCTAAAATAACTAGCAAGCTCTCATGTATATATAGGTCTAATGACCTCATAATTTAAATAGAAGAAAATATTATTCCTTCTAAACTTAATATGGTATCAGAGCCATTTTCGAGCCTATCCTAGCGAATATTTGTGTTGGGCCTATCGTGTATATAGTCCCACGCACGAGCTTCTAGAGATTAGAGATCAGTGCGTTGAGATCCCATATCGACTAGAGATTAGAGCCTTTCATAGTATATAAGTGGGTGCAAACCTCACCCCATCGAGCCGGTTTTATGGGGTTGAGTTAGGCTTAAAGTCCACTCTTTCGTAATATGGTATCAGAGCTCCTGATCTTTAGGAGTCTCTGACCGTGCCTGAAAACCCTAAGTTGCAGTCGTCATTGCTGCACAACATTGAGCCTTGCTGCAGCCTTCATTGCTGCACAACCTTGGCCTAATCGCAGCCTTCATTGCTGTGTAGCCTTCACCGCGGCTACTGTTCACCGCGGTTACTGTTCACCACGCACTGTTCATCACGGTTACTGTTCACCGCCGCTACTGTTCATCACTGTGATGGCTGAGATCACTGAGATCGTGAATCCTATTGGGGACAGATTCCAAACTGCTGGAGAATTGCAGAATGTTCATTCTGCTTATAGATTAAATGGAAAAAATTATCTCAAATGGTCTCAACTCATTAGAACCATCTTGAAAGGAAAAGGAAAGGTCAGTCACCTGACTGATATGGCCCCTGATGAACAGGATGCCAAGTTCAAATCATGGGATGAAGAAGACTCCATGATCATGGCATGGCTGTGGAATTCAATGGTCCCAGAAATCAGTGATACCTGCATGTTCCTTAAATCAGCAAAGGAAATTTGGGAGGCAGTAGAACAAACCTATTCTAAGGCCAAGGATGCTGCTCAAATATATGATGTAAAAGTGAAAACCGTGGCTGCCAAGCAGGGAAACAAATCTGTTACAGAATATGCCAATCAACTCAAGTCCCTATGGATGGAATTGGATCACTACCGAGTTATAAAAGCAAAATGTTCAGAAGACTCAGCAATCCTTAAGGAGTATATTGAACAAGATAGAGTCTATGATTTCTTGGTAGGCCTGAATCCTGAATATGATCAGGTTCGAATCCAAATCTTGGGAAAAGAGAAAGTCCCAGGGCTTAATGAAGTGGTAGCCATTATTCGAAGTGAAGAAAGCAGGAGAGGACTGATGTTGGAGACCCCAACTACTGAAAGCTCAGCAATGAAAGCTGAAGGAGGAACAGCCATGCTAACTAACCAGAAGAAAAGCAGGTTTTCCAATATAGAGAAAAAACAGGAGGAAGTCTGGTGTACCTACTGCAACAAGCCGCGCCACACAAGGGAAAAGTGCTGGAAATTACATGGAAAACCCCCAAGCAGAGAATGGGGCCAGAAAGGAGGCCCTCCAAAAAGGGAAGGACAAAGACAAGCACACATTGTTAATGGACAAGGAGAAGAATCTGTCCAGCTGAATCATGAAGAGATAGAAAGGGTAAGGTCCTTCCTTAGTAAATTGGAGAAGCCCTCAGGTATGTGCTCCTTAACATATTCTGGTAAGTTTCCATTTTCTTTTGGACTTACTGCTTCAGATACACCCTTTACTCATTTCTGGATACTAGATTCAGGTGCTACTGACCATATGACCCCTCTACCTAAATACTTCTCCACATATATCCCATGTCCTAGCAACAAGAAAATTTCCACAGCAGATGGAACATGTATAACTGCCGCAGGTGAAGGAGAAGTCCAAATAAGCCCATCTATAACATTAAAACATGTCCTTCATGTCCCTAAATTGTCCACCAATCTGATTTCTGTACAGAAACTCACAAAAGATCTCTCTTGTAACGTTGTTTTTCATAACAACTATTGTGTATTTCAGGACAAAAACTCAGGGAGGACGATTGGACATGCTAGAGAATGGAATGGCCTATACTACATGGAGGATCCTAATCTTGGTATCAATAGTCACTCTCTCATATCTGAATCCACCATGACCAATAAAGAGAAAGCTCAACTATATCATTGTCGGCTAGGACACCCTTCATTTCAAGTTGTAAAAGTGCTCTTCCCTTCCTTGTTTCAGAATTTAAATGTGGAGAGTCTCCATTGTGAGGTGTGTGAGCTTGCGAAACACAAGCGTGTACCTTTTCCCATTAGTAATAAAATGAGTCCTTTCCCTTTTTTTCTTATCCATACTGATGTCTGGGGTCCTGCTAATATTCCTAATATCTCAGGTGCTAAGTGGTTTTTAACCTTCATAGATGATTGTACACGGGTGACTTGGGTTTTCCTATTGAAACATAAATCTGAGGTTAGCTCCATTTTTGTTCAGTTTGTGTCTATGATTAAAAATCAATTTGGAGTTAATATCAAGAGAATTAGGTCTGATAATGCTAAGGACTACTTTAACCTGGTGCTAAACTCTTTTTGCCAAAAGGAAGGGATAATTCATGAGTCTTCATGTGTTAACACACCCCAACAGAATGGGATTGCAGAAAGAAAAAATGGGCACTTATTAGACCAAACTAGAGCTCTACTTTTTCAAAATCATGTCCCTAAGAAATTTTGGGGGGAAGCCCTTCTTACGGCCACCTACCTAATCAATAGGTTACCCTCTAAAATCTTAGCATCAAAAAGCCCCATGGAAGTCCTATCCTCCTTCTACCCACACCTAAACCCTACAAATAAACTCCAACCTAGAATATTTGGGTGTGTATCCTTTGTGCATGTTCATAGTAATGAAAGGGGAAAGTTGGACCCTAGGGCTGTCAAATGTGTATTCTTAGGGTACTCAACCACACAAAAAGGATACAAGTGTTTTCACCCCCCGTCAAAGAGATTCTTTGTGTCAAGGGATGTCACATTCAACGAACAAGAGAGCTACTTCCAGCCTCATCTTCAAGGGGAGAATGTAAGAGAGGAAGATGAGCCTCTCATGCTTCCAAATATGGCATTTGGACCTGAAATTGGGACAAATAGCATTGCTGTCCCTGAAACTGAGACAAGAACAAAACAAGCACCTGAACCAGCAGCAAGACCTGAATCAGCTCCTGAACAGGCACCTGAATCAGCAGCTGAATCTGCACCTAATGGTGGTGGGAAATTCGGAAAAAATCTGGTATATTCAAGAAGAGGAAAGGTCATTCCAGAATCTATCCATGTCCAAGAATCCAACCTACCATCTTTACATGAGGTAACAGTTTCTAATCCTAGAAATTCCAATAATTCTAATGAGTTTATTTTGGAAAATTCAGAAGCACAGGAGGATCAAAACCTGGATCTTCCTATTGCCCTTAGAAAGGGAACCAGAACCTGCACCCAACAGCCACTTTACCCTCTATCAAATTTCCTATCCTTTGAAAAATTCTCTCCTACCCATAAAACCTTTCTCACAAACTTAAACTCTACACCCACACCTTCCTCTGTATCTGAAGCATTATCTGACAGGAAATGGAAACAAGCCATGGATGTGGAAATGGAGGCACTAAACAAGAACAGGACCTGGGAGCTTGTCACCTTACCAACTGGAAAAAAACCAGTAGGGTGTAAGTGGGTATACGCTGTAAAGTATCGGGCTGATGGGACTATTGAGCGTTACAAGGCAAGGTTAGTAGCCAAAGGATTCACTCAAACCTATGGAGTGGATTACTTGGAGACATTTGCTCCGGTTGCTAAGATGAACACGGTCAGAGTAATATTGTCATTAGCAGCAAATCATGATTGGGATATGCAGCAGTTCGATGTGAAGAATGCATTCCTACATGGAGACCTTAAAGAAGAAATATACATGGAGTTGCCCCCTGGCTATGATGGACAGGTTGCTGCTGGAACCGTTTGTAAGCTAAAAAAGGCTCTATATGGGCTGAAACAATCCCCAAGAGCATGGTTTGGAAGATTCACCAAAGTTTTGACAAGTTTGGGCTACAAACAGAGCCAAGGAGATCACACTTTATTTATTAAACATTCAGTTTCAGGAGGAGTAACAATATTATTGGTGTATGTAGATGATATTATAATAACTGGAGATGACAAAGAGGAGCAGCAAACGTTAAGTCAATGTCTTGCCACGGAATTTGAAATTAAGACATTAGGGAGACTTAAATATTTTTTGGGAATTGAAGTGGCCCATTCCAAGAAAGGAATCTTCATATCTCAACAAAAATATATTACTGACTTGCTTAGAGAAACAGGAAAGACAGCCTGCAAACCAGCAAGTACTCCAGTTGATCCAAATATAAAGTTGGGAAGTGCGGAGGAGGATAATGCCGTGGACAAGGAAATGTACCAAAGACTCGTGGGCAGGCTTATTTACTTATCTCACACTAGGCCAGACATTGCTTTTGCTGTGAGTCTAGTCAGTCAATTTATGCACCAACCAAAGGAGGCACATTTGCAAGCTGCCCTTAGAATTGTGCAGTATTTAAAAGGGACTCTAGGAAGAGGGATTTTGTTCAAACGAAACAAAAGTGTTCGTCTTGAAGCATACACGGATGCAGATTATGCAGAGTCAGTTGTGGATAGGAGATCAACTACTGGATACTGCACCTTCCTTGGTGGAAATCTAGTGACTTGGAAGAGTAAAAAACAAAGTGTAGTAGCTAGATCAAGTGCTGAAGCAGAATTTCGAGCAATGGCCCAAGGAATATGTGAACTTCTATGGCTGAAGATTATATTGGAAGACTTGAAGATAAGATGGGATGAACCTATGAGGTTATATTGTGACAATAAATCTGCAATTAGCATAGCCCACAACCCAGTACAACATGATAGAACTAAACATATCGAGGTGGACAGACATTTTATCAAGGAAAAGTTAGACAGTGGCTTGATTTGCACCCCATATGTGTCCACTCAGAGTCAACTTGCAGACATACTCACCAAAGGACTGAACTACAGTAACTTTGAAAGAATTATATCCAAGCTGGGAATGGAGAACATCTATTCACCAGCTTGAGGGGGAGTGTCAAAACTGTTTAGGAAGTTTTATATTTTATCCTTATTATATTTTTATTTTGTATCACAGCTGTATCTTACTATTAATATTAGGATTATGTATTTAGAAACAATCCCACAATCATAGGGATTTGTTTCTCTAGAATTAGTTGTCCATATTTCCTAAAATAACTAGCAAGCTCTCATGTATATATAGGTCTAATGACCTCATAATTTAAATAGAAGAAAATATTATTCCTTCTAAACTTGATATTAACCATCACCTAACAATTTGAGTTTTTCCCGTAATTAGCTCATGACATATACAAAGATAGGAGGACAAGAACCATGAAAAGTACAACAGGCAATGAGTATAATAAATCTTTATATAGCTTGATGTCAAATTTCAAATGAATATTGCATAATTACTTCATAATATCAAGTTATCAACTTACAGCAGTCAATGCAGTCTCAGCACCCTTATTTCCAGATTTGCCACCAGCACGATTTAGAGCCTGCACTTAGCCAACGAAGAACAGATAGAAAACAAAGTAATCATATGTCTCATCTGCAAAGAAGAAATTTCATAACTTTCACAACAACTTACCTGATCCATATTATCACATGTTAGGACACCAAATATGCACGGAACACCTGCAAAGGCATCTCAAAATGCTTTAATTTTGCTGTGTTGATGACAATTAATGAAAAAAAATACTGAGAAAGTAATAATAGTAATAAATGTCTCCATTTATAAACCAAAAGAAAAAAATAGGCATTAGCTTGCACTGATGAGCTTAGAGGAAACATAAAGTTTCAGTATTTTATTCAGTGAAGATCAATGTCAAAGTTAACTTACACAGGCAGTGCTTAAAAAATAATCAACCATTTAAAAAATAATTCTCAAATTTCAAATTTCCTCTCAACCTTGATTCTAGATTCTACAAAAACAAGTTGCCGTACTAATGTTGTATGAATGTTTCATTTTCAAGAAAACAGACAGCAGTTAAATACTCAAATGTAATCTGTCCCAATGTCAAGATAACAATTGACATTAACAGAATACCACCTGAGTTTAGACTGGCTGAAAGCACTCCAGATGCTGCTGAATTAGCAACTGCATCATAGTGGGTGGTGTCTCCCCGTATCTGTTAACAAGAAATTTGGTCACAGTAGAAACTCAAATTATGTAGACATAAATATAGATAATGGATACTTATTGGTCATGAAAATGTTATAAAAGATTTCAACTATAAATTAAGATTTATCATACCACAGCTCCTATGCATAAGATTGCATGATATTTGCCTGAGTTTCCTAGTCTTGCTGCAACTACACCAATTTCAAAACTACCAGGTACCCAAACAACCTAAGGGAAAAGAGAAAGTAACAAGTTTCTGTCAGTATTCAAAATCCAGCAGAAAGTGATGAGAAAATTCTGAACAATACAAGTTGCCGCCAATTCCTATATCATTCTTCAACGCATTATTTGTAAGTAAAAGTTCTGTCAGTATTCAAATACATCAATTGCACAATTTTTTTGTCCAAAATCATGACCAAGGGTGACATAACTATACAGCTAACACACCAAGCTAAAACTAAATGAAATAAATGCAAAAGTTTATGATGAGATAGAAAAGGGTCTATATTTTATAATCTCCAATACATGATTAGAGAAAGATAGGAGAGCGACAAAAAATGAAAAGACTGGCCTCTTGTTTTAGCCAAGGAAGCATGGACCCTTCAAAATAGTAGTTGTGGCATGTTCTACCTGGGTCAAACACATATCTAGTCAGGCATTTCAAATACTACTGGCTGCATTTTACAATTTTATTTTTCCTTTATTTTTTAAACTCTTACAAGCCAAACATAAAAAAATTGGATAAATGGTTGCATTTATTATGCCTACTATGACTCGGGCTCCTTTTACTTTTTATAACATTGATTCTATTTCATTTAAAAAAATTGTTTTATTTTAATTTTATATTTTGAATTATAACCATAGCATGCCCAAGAACATTTTAAATTTTTCCATATTGTCATATTATATCCATGTTCTATGCCAAATGTGCTTTCAAGGTTTTAGCGCATAAGTTAACTTTACTTCATATTTCAGTAAAACTGAATATTTAACATAACAGAAAAAGTGAGAAAAACAAAATAAATTTCAAAAAGTAGCAAAGAGGAGACTTAATCAAATTACAATTGAAACATTGTATATTACAAATAATCAATATTCCAAGAACTTATAAGACAGCTCACTTACATCAATGTCCTCATCCTGAACTGAATAATTCTTAAAAGTACCCAAAGCTCCTTCCAAGAGCTGCTTGGTAATGATTTCATTAAACCGTGCAACAACCTAAAAGAAGAGAAAATGGAAATGAGAAACAAAACATAAAAGAACTAGAAAAACTTACGAGTACAATCCAGTTTGAAGAAGAAAATAAATGCAAAATCTTGAAGCAGAATACCATAACTTCGGCGTGATTCACCACCACGTTTCTCTAATTCATATCCCTTCATCAACACAATTCGATTTGTATCTTTCACTCTCTCCAATATACCTCCCCCTCTTCAAATTTTCATTATTGTCAAAGCCTTAATCAATCACCAAGAAGCTTTAAAATTAGAATTCACCCTTTCTGTGTTTCATCATTTTATCATCTGTGGAAAAGGATTTGGGCACTAGAATAGGTTGGAGTACCTCACGCATACTCCAAAAGGAGAACTTTGTTCTTGCCATCCAACTTAGGAAGTACAGGATTCCTTCTAAGGGGAGGTCTTTCATTGGCCTATGGTGTTTGATAGGATTAATACAAATAATTGGTTACATACAGGTTTGGCCACACAAAGATGTTTGTTTTGTGCCGTTAACAAATATCTACAGTACAATTTTTCAGTATTTTGGGGGGAAATTAGTGTTGTTCTTGTTAAAAGATTTGGACAAATTTCTAATTAACCATTTTAGGGGCTCTAGGAGAAGTATGAAAACATCCTTTGATGGTGTATTCTATGGAGTAATTTGGTGGTATCATTTTGTGATCCTTGGCTGCAATGGCTTTAGAGGGAACTGTATGTTAAATGCAAAGAAATCAGTGTGCTTATCTGATTCTCCCTAGATGTTTCTCTTATATTTTTGGTGCATTCTTTAGGATAATATCTTACTCTCTACCCTTTTACTTACTTTCCCTTAAATCTTCTCTAATGACCAGTTAAAGGACCATCAAAATTTAGTACGCAATGTAAACATGGTGGGTACTCTTGGCATGCTTCTGTCTACAGCATAGCTCAAACGCTAAGCTAAGAGTGAACAATTAATCATCGGAATTGGTGACAGATGAGTTCTCTGATAAGCATCCGGCATGAATGATGGGAACCATATTGCCATCTATTTATGGCTATCAGTGTGGCTTATGCAAACAACCTCTTTGAACATCCACTCATTCTCTTCCTGAATGTACACATCTGCAAATAGCTTGCCGCACAATACATACAATCATTGGTTTTCATCTGCTAAACTCATTAATGCAATTGACATCTATCTGTCATTTTGTCATGTACATCAACAGAGTAAGTAAGCTCAAACTAGATGTGTGTTATATCATGCCTGCACCAATCCAATCACCTGACTTGACATACCAACTTTTTAATGCCTTAATTAGATCATGTCACTCCAAGTATCTATTAAACTGTTATTGTTTAAGCCTAATACCACAAATTTTGCAATGATGAGGGAAATCATCCAATAATGCCAAGGCCCTTCTCTTTCTCTCAATTACTACCTTGTTTTATTTAGTTTATCTACCAGACCCGATTTCTGGAAGACATCGTAAACAATGCAGCCAATGAAAAACCCTAAATGATTCTTTAAACCACCCATCCCTACTGTTTCAATCACCTCCTTAGTCCTTATCCTCACATGCCTCCAGTGAAACTCCACTCTGCCTATTCTTCTACAATGAATCCCAAAAAGACCCACTAAGTTCTCTAACTTTCTTGCTCTCCAACATCAGGTTCTGAATGTAAAGGGTTTCTGTTAACAAACTAAGAGTAACAAGCCCTAACTCCAAGAATAATATTTCATTATTGTTGACACTACTTTTCCCCTTCAAACATTATATGTACGGAAGACACACTGCCTGACCCAAAAACAACCCAGGACAATAATATAAGACCAACAAAATTCATGGCCTAAGACAAAAAGCAAGAATCAGTTTGGCATTCCTTTTCAGATAAACTTCGGCAGACGTACTTACACCATAAGAAAAACATGAGATAAATTTCCCATAAATTAAAAATAACCTGTGTGTGAGTTAATTTGTAAAAGTTCATTCATGTCAGCTTTTCCAAAAGCTTATTGTTATAAAGCTAACTTTAAAACTTTTTCCCATAAATATTTGGGAAAAAAACTAACAAATAACCTAATAATTTTGGAATACATGGATACATACCACAGCAAAACGAAGTCCGCTGGTTCTGGTAACAGAACCTGCCAGATTCCGCACAGCATCTGTCCGCGTCAAAGATGACCCACCCTTGCTCTGAACAGCAACGCGTGGCTTAATTTCTGAAGCTAAACAAAGAAAGCAGAGAATTAAACAAAACCAGGAAAATCAGATTCTTCGTTGACCACGAATATGAGCAACAACCAAAATGATAGAAAGGATTAGGAATGCAACCTCGCAGAGAGAACGAAAAGGAGAGAGGGCATAGGGTTTTAGGAGCATTATGAAGATGTAAAATGCTGGTTGTAGCACAGGAACCCTCTTGGCCACGCACAAATCGAATGGGGAGGATACATTCAGTAGAAACAAATGAAGCCATTGCTTTGCTCTGAAAATGAGAGCTTCTGCAGAGAACGGAGGGCGATGACGGCGGTGACGACGGCGCAGAGCAAGATGCAAAACAAGTGTGTACTTGGTTTTGTTTTCAGCGGATTTTGACGTTACAGTGAAATAAGATTTATTGTAACCATTAAGATGTAAAAATTCTTACATACATTATAAAATCATAATCTATATGATACACCTCTTTCCAAGTGCTTTTGGTAATAAAATAACCTCACTCTTAAAATAGTTTTATCATATAAAAAAAATTAAAGATATATAAAAAGTAACCTCTAATTCTCATCTTATTTTGTAAATTTATTTATTTTTAAATTATATTATTTTAATTAATTCATAAATACAAAGAAGGAGGATTTATTAAAATGGTACAATTTTAGTTTGAATTTATACAAATAGACAGATTTTAAAAAAATAACATAAGCATATTATGATTAGAAATACAACTTTAAAATAAAAAATTGTTTTTCAGAATACGAATTTGGTTTTGGAATATTTTTATTCCTTTTAAAGTTGTCCTATAAAGTTTCATGGTTTTATTAAGTCGTGCTTCCTAGCATGTTTCATTTTTTTTATAAAATTTTGCTTACTAATATGTTTGTATTTTTTTAAAATAATTGTGTTTATTAGCATCTTTTTTGTTTTTTGTTTTTTTTTTATAAAATCATGTTCGTTAGGATGTTAGAATTATTTTTAGAAAACTTACACTTTTGGCCACGATTTTAGGAACTTAAGGATTTTTTATTTTTGCAATTTCGGAATAGTTATAAGTGGATCAAGCATAACATTAATGTTCATTTTGTGATATTTTATTATAATTAGGATTAATTTTTGAATTTTTAAAAATATTTGAATATAATGTTGTAATTAATATTTTTATAATTTTAAATAATTTAATTAATTAATCATACATATTAGTTATGTTAATAGAATGTAATTTGGGAAATTTTAAAATAATAGATTTAAAATATGTAACAACTAAGCAAATCCACTTAACTTGACTTTCTCTCTCTCCAATCCTCTCCCTTTCCTTCACATTTATCACTTTATACATCATCTATTTTAGAATCTGATCACACTTAAGTAAGATCTCTACGATCAGATTTTTAAACAAAGTAAGTTGCTCTAAAAATCTTTTATTTTCTATTTTTTTAAGATTTAGTTATCAATCTTGGTGGGATCAGTTGAGAAGAGTAATTTTCTCTACTTATTGAATTTTTGTTCTATTTGGATAACTTGCATTCCCTTAAATCTTGAAGCTTATCTACACTAAGGAGGATAAAATTCTAGAAGTTACTTGGAAAGCAAACAATTAAGGTAAGGAAAGTTAACTTTAATTTTTAATAATACCATAGACTAGAAGATCTGGATATGGAGAGGACGTGGTTTCAATATTTAATTTATTTTGCAGGGATGTTGTTTATTTATATATTGTGTTGTTTGTTTATATCTTGTTTAAACTTATAAAAATATTAGATTTTGATGGTTTAACATTTAAGTGTTATTTTTTTATGTTAAATAAGATTTTAAATATTGTGGATTGTGTTTTGAATGATATTGTATGATGAAAATTGTATGAAATTGAATTCATACATTTGGGATAATGTATGGACAGATATTTATTTGTGTATTGAGTATTGATGTCTATGTGGTAACAAGATCTTCGAGCTTCACTAATGATCTAAGTCACATAGACTAAGATATCATGTGGTGACAAGCTGATAGGAGAGTTCATGCACACCGTGACATATGAGATGCACGACTTGGATTGTATTGAACTTACCCTGATCCTTTTTGCTGAATTCGCTGATAATTTTTGGATCGGGTGTTAGTCTCTGGTAGAACTTACTTAATACGGGGTGTTGGATGTTCTGGAAGACGTTATTTGTAATTATGTTTGTTGAATATTATGGATGTGTAGATCCATGTGAGATATATGTGATCGTTTTATATTTGTTTTGAAGAAGATTAAATAATTGAGAAATTAATTAGTTTTATCTTTTGATTGAAATGTGTATATTATAAAAAAATATTTTCACTAGCTTACTCTTACTTTTCTTGTTGTGTTATAAACTGTACTATGTACATAAGCAAATAATCATACAAGTTTTGGAGATTTTGTCGCTTTAGAATTTCTTTTTGAATCTTATATTATAAATATTTGTATTTTTATAAGTCATAATCTTGTAATAAAAATATTTTGAAATACTCCAATTTTGTATAGAAACCAATACATGTATTAGAACATGTATGGTGTAACAGCGTGTTGTTTAAAAAAAAACAACAGAACCTGCACACCTTCTCTTCCTTATTTCCATTTCTCTCTCTCTCCAATTCTCTTCTCTCCCTCTCTCTTAATTTTCTCTCCCAATCTTCATCTATTTTAGAATATGATCGTACCACGTTGTAGTTGGCGAGTTAAGGAACATTTCTACCCGATCAGATTTTCAAACAGAGTAAGTTCATTTTTACTCTAAATATCCTATGTTCTCTGTTTTTCCCTAGGATTTAGTCATCAATCTTGGTGGGGTCAGTTGAGAAGTTTAATCCTCTCAACTTATTCTATTATATACTGAAATTTTGTTTTGTTTGAATAATTTGCATTAGGCCCGTAAATCTTGAAGCTTATCCAAACGGTGGGGAATAAAATTCTAAAAGTTGCTTGGAAAGCAAGCAATTGAGGTAAGGGAAGCTAAATTTAATTTTTAATAGCACCCTAGGATAGAAGATCTGAATGCGGAAGGGACGTGGTCCCAATATTCAATTTTTCTTGCAGGGATGTTGTGTGTTATATATATTGGGTTGCTTGTTTATATATTATTTAAATTTGTAAAAATATTATATTTTGATGGTTTAATATTTAAGTGTTGTTTTTTTTATTTTAATTACGTTTTTTAATGTTGTGGATCGTTTTTGGAATGATATTATATGACGGAATGGTATGGAATTGAATTCATACATTTGGGATAATGTATGGACTGATGTTTGCTGTGTATTAAGTATTGATGTCTATGTGGTAACAGAGATCTCCGAGCTTCACATAGACTAAGATATCAGGTGGTGAGAAGCTGATGGGGGAGTTCATGCACACCGTGACATATGAGATGCACGGCTTGGGTGTTAGAATATATGGCCTTAAACGAGAGGAGGGTGAATTGTTTAAGAAGGATTTTTGAAAACTTTTAAGCTTAGAATGAAAATACTTCAAAAGAATCTTGATTAAGGATTCAGTTTTTCCAAAACAATCAGCAAAAGCACAAAGCTGGAAAAACAATCGGTTGTTTTAACGAAACAATCGGTTGTTTATACCAGTTCCAAAATATCAAACTGAATTAAAGAGATAGGGATAGAGAAATTGTACACAGTTGTTTATACTGGTTCACTCCAAACAAGAGCTACGTCCAGTCTTCTCAGAAACCCTGAGGATATCCACTAAGCAATCACCACTTGATCACTTACACCACAACCAAGAGAATGACCTTGAACACCTCACACTCTCCTTGGCCAACACTAAGATTGCTGATCTTGAACACCTCAAGAACACACAGCCAATCTCAGCAACACACACAAAGATTACACTTGTTACAGATGGAAATCTGAAATCAATACAAGTAGAATCCCTATTTAGCACCTTGATCAATCTCTCAACTCTTTAGCAATCTCAGAATACTTTTAAAAACTCTTCTATAAAAACTTTGTTTCAAGATTCTTAATATATCAAAACTGTTTTTCAGAATATATCTAAGAATATAGTTTGTTATCAAATCTTAACAAACTCTTAATTGCATTTAAAATAGATTGGTCAAGACATTTAATGACTGGAGCGTATTCAGTTAAAGCATTTAAAGCTCAGTCAAAGAAAACAGTTTTTCTGTTATGGTTTTAAAACAAACAATCGATTGTTTCCTCGAATCAATTGGTTGTTTTGTTACTTAACAAAATACACCATTCAAAAACAGTTTTCAAACTTTCTCAAAACATCTAAGTGTAAACAATCGGTTGTTTCGACAAAACAATCGGTTATTTCAACTTAGTTTGAAAATCATTTTGCTTTGTTAAAATTGAGATGCTAATTGCTTTGAGATTTAATCTAAGTGTTGATTACAACATTGAACTACCCCAGAACAAGGCTGAAGCCAGCACAGCAGCAACAAGCAAAGCAGAGGCTTCATCATCCTTCAAAGGATTTGGATTCTTCAAAACATTGAACTCCACTTGGTTCAACATTGGGTTGTATTGAACTTACCTTGATTCTTTCTGTTGGATTCGCTGGTAATCTTTGGATCAGGTATTAGTCTCTGGTAGGACTTACTTAATACGGGTCTTCCGGAAGATGTTGTTTGTTGAATATTCTGGATGTGTAGATCCATGTGAGATTTATGTGATTGTTTTATTGTTGAGATTTGAAGAAGATTGAATAATTTGAGAAATTGATCATGTAACTTGGTTTTCTCTTTTGATTTAATTGTGTATATTATAAAATTATATTTTCACTAGCTTACCCTTGCTTTTCTTGTTGTGTTTGAACTGCGATGACTCTACTACGTACACGAGCAGATGATCTTACATGTGTCTGAGGATCAGAAGAGTTTTAGGGTGTTGATTATGAAACTTATATTGTAAATATTTGTATTTCTATATGTCTTAATCATATAGGAATGTTTTGAAAAACTTTATGCTTGTATAGAAATATGTAGAATAGTTAGATGTATTTTCCGGAGTGTTACATATGGTAATAATTAAATATTATTTGATCGGGTGTTACTATATTATCTCACACCTTTAATAAACTTCTTTTTATAAAACACCTTCAACGACTTAATTAACTACTTAACCTTAATTGTAACTATAATTTTATTTTGACACGCATTAGGAGGAAAAACTTAATTTAAAAAATTTGCTAAACTTAGCTAAAGTATCTAAACAATTTTAGAGAGAGGTTTGTTTTTGTTTTGTTTAAAGTATTGATTAAACAATGGAATTTGTGACTGTTGTTAAAGAAGAATCAGGTTTTGTGGAGACGTGGAATAAAGCTATCACACAAAACCCATTTGCTTCGCTTCTAAGTAACTTCCAATTCAAATATTTATTCCAACAATACACTTTAATTCATTTTAATTTCCGATTAACGTCCGTTTCATAATTAGATATTTAGTATTAATTATATAATTTATCATAGATAATATTGTAGAAATCGAAGGTACATGCATACTGTATTTTTTATTATGTTATTGATACAAAATATTCAATAGTTTTATTTTAATATTTTATTTAAAATTTTACCGATTAATTTTAATAAAATATGTTTAATTATAAATTTTAATTTAAGAAAATCGAATTCAGGATTAATCTAATTAAGGCGATGCCGTAAAAGGAAAATTGTTTTAACACATGTTATCTATTAAGATATTTTGTTAAGAACTCAGAATATTCTCCAACTAAAAGATTTTTTTTTCCAATGAATAAAGATCATTAAAGTGGGTTTATTTATTTATTTCATTTATGTGGTTAATTAATAATGGAACTCTATTTAATGTCTATTTTGAAAATATTAATCAATGAAAAATGAAATGGTTAAAGTGTATTGTTTTTATTTTTAATTATTTTTGAAAATATAAATTTAGTAAAAATGGAAACGATACAAATAAATAAATAAATGTGGAATTGTTTTCTTATTTTCGGATATAAATTTTTCTGAATGGTATTCCAATGAAATATATTAGTAAAAGTCGATTACATCAATTTTTATGACTTAATATTTTATCTCGTTCTCATAAAAACACGAAATATTTATCTCTCTTAAAAAGCATGCATATCCTAATTAGGCAAACATTTTGTTTAATTAGGCAAATCCTAAATCCTAAATTAAATAATAAAATATAATGTAATAAAAGTTATTGGGATTAAACTTCACCAATTCAATTCTTGAGATACTCTCCTGATAAAAGTCATTAATTTTGATTTTTCAACAATTAAATACTAACCAATCTTATAAATTATAATTTCTTAAAATATTTTAACAAAGAGTTATTTCGTTAAGAAAAGCAATATAAAATAATTCATTACTAAAACCTTATTCTTAAAGATAAAATCACTAAAAAGAATAAAGAAGATGAAATATATTTAGATTAGGAAAAGATAAACATAAAATTTGAGTGGATACAATCAATCCCAATAAAAAAATTTAGTTACACAATATTAAACAATAATACAAACTATTATGAAAGGTGTGAAGATTGAGTCTCCTAAAACTTTGGTGAATCCACATTTTTGTCCTTAGTCTTTAATTAACTCTCTCTCCAAAGGTTCTAAAAAAGAAAAACTAATCTTTCTAACTTATAGTATTTTTGAAAAAAAAAAACATTTGCCTCATTTCAAAGTCAATTTACATCTATTTACAATAGAAGCATAAGTTTGCGATCCTTTTCGTTTGATGAATTTAGTTCAAAACTTATGTTTTTGTCAAGTAGTTATTGTTTAAGCTAAAGTTTTGAACACAACAACTATATGCAATAATGTGTGTTGTTTCTATTGTTGGCAAAGCTACACAAGCTTGTTTCTTGTTATGCCAAGATACTAGACTCTTGTCCAACATGTGACATGTTTCACTTGTGTTCTTCTTATCAAGCTTACACCCTACAAAATCCCTGAAAATTTAACTATTGTTAAAGGAGCATCACTTGGATACCACAACCCAACATTGATTGTTTCTTTTAGGTACTTTAGGATTCTTTTAACACCACTATAGTGAGATTTCTTTAGATTAGACTGATCTTTAGCACATATACAAACATTGACATGATGTTAGGTTTACTTGTTGTTAGATAACACAATGATCCAATTAGACCTTTGTACTTGGTGGAGTTAACATCTACTCTTTTATCATCACAATCCAAGTAGCATTTTGTGAACATTGGTGTTGCATATTCCTTACACTTTTCAATCTCAAATTTCTTTAGTAAGTTCATGCAATATTTAGATTCATCTTCTTAACTCAAGCCCTAGAAAGTATGTCAAGTCTCCATCATAAATATATCAAACTCCATATGTATAGCTTGTGACTTTTATCACATAGTTGGCTAATGCTTAGTAAAGTGTATTTTAAATCTTCAACAAATAGTACATTTTGTATGAAAATGGAAGAACCATTGTCAATGTCACCACTTTCTAATGTTCTTCCTTTATTATTATCACCATATGTGACAAATCCATTTGTTTTGAGAACAAAATCAACAAAATTTTCTCTATCTTTAATCATGTGCCTTGAACAACCATTATTCAAATACTAAAGTAATTTTTTTAGCTTCAAGTGCACCTACAAAATTAGATTATGCAAAATAATAGGGTACCATTATTAATTTAGGTTCAACAATGTTCAGTTTATCTTTACTACATTCTAGTTTCTACTCTAACTTACCATTTGGCACATCGAATTTCATAATATTACAATTTTTATAAGTATGACCTTTCCTCATACAATAGAAATAAGTGATGAATGGAGATAATTGGATTTTTTTTGTATGAAAAGAAGTTTTTATGTGCTTTATTTTATTTTAAAAGTTAGAATTATAACCAATTCCATATGTATAAAAATCACATTTTTGAGAATTTAAGAGTGTTTCAAGTTTCTCTCTTCCCATTGTGAAATTTGCAAGAGTTTTAATAAAATAACATATTTTATTTTGCGAAGACTGACAATTTTTACATTATTTAATAAGTGGAAAAGTTGTTTCTCAACTCATAGATCCAAGTTCAATAGATATTATGTTTGATTTTGATCATGTGCTTAAATAACTAAGTGTAAAACTCAACTTTATGTATGCCATATCATGTTAGATGCAAAGTGTCCAATTTAACCCAAGAGACAAAAGTTGAGCGACTAGAAAATTACAAGTGTTTTTTAATATTTTCTTTGTCTGACAAACGTATGTTCTTTTCTTGATAAGCTTTTGCTTGAGCAAATGTAAATAAGTATACTTTGTTTAATAAGTTTTTGTTCGGACAATGAGTATACTTGTTTGGCAGACGCAAGCCTTAAGCATTTCATGACACACGCCAAACTAATAAATGATTATTTTATGCTTGCATAGAATGTACGCTCCTTTATTTTTTCAAAAGGATCTCACAACATTTTTTCAATATCAAGAACTTTTGAAGAACGTGCTTACAAATGTTCCTTGCAAGCAACTTTTTTCTAGAAAAGGTAGGATATCACTAATGTAAAGTTAGCTAGTTGTATCAAGTCCTTTATTTTGCTCAAAAGGTGGAAGGGAGCTACTGCTTAAGCATATGAAGCTTTGTCATGTCTAAAGGTGTTGTCAAAGAAGTCACACACATTTAGTGCTAAGTCAAGAGCATCTAATGAGTTCAAAGCATGCCTTGATGCCCAAAGAAGAAGTAGCAAAAGAAGACTCTCACAAAGGCTAGAAAGGTTTTTCAACGACTCTTTTCTTTTCAAGCTTTATATAAAGAATATCTTTGTGAAGAAGGAAAACTGACAAAACTTTTGCAACAACATGCATAAGCTCTAATTTTCTTAAGCAGTCCTTAGCCTTGTAGTTGTGAGCATGAACATTGTTTGTCTTTATAATTGTCTATAAAAGTGAGTTTTATCTTGTATCCAACATAAGACTTTAGCCTCTTTCTAGTGGACAAATCTTGTGATCTTTTATATCACTTTCTTTTTAAATCTTTCGATTTTAGTCAATATAAGTTTTTGTCCAAATAATACTCAGGTTTGGTCAGGCGTGGTTATCTTCCAAATAATACTTAATGGTTTAGTTAAGAGTGGTTGAGTTCCAAACAATACTCGGTGTTTGGCTAAGTTCCAAATAACACTAGTGTTTAGCCAATAGTGGTTGAGGTCCAAAGAACACTTAGTTGTATCTTGCAACATTAGTCTGCTTAGTGGAACTTGATTGTGTTGATAAAAAAACTAGACACAATCTTAGTTTAGACGAATCAATATTAAAATAGATTGTGTAAATCTCTCTTAACTCTTATCTTTTCATATTATATGTTATTAACTTGCAACTAACCACATAAGTAGAGTTTTTCGAAAAACAAGTTTTGAGAAACATTTTTGGCAGTGCGTCTGTCAAACTTGAAGTTGCGCCATACATTTTTTTATCATACACTACTCTTAAGAATACTTAACAAATCATGGGTCAAGTATAAACTTTGTCAATTAGCGCCTTTATGATGAAGCTTTCAATAAGTATTAAAAACAAATCGTAACGTCCTTATTTTTAAGTGTTAGAAAAATTATGCTTATATTCGTAATATTTTATTTTTTTTGTTAAATAGAGTTTGAACATTAGAAAATGGATCAATTTTTTAAAAAATATATAAAAATCATTTTAAGAAATTCAAAAATATTTTTTTTAAAATGATTAATTAAAAACATATAAAAATATTAGAAAAAGAGATAAGAAGGCTTAAAAAAATTAAAAAGGAGAAGAAGAAAAAGACATATAAATCCCCCATGTCTCTTCATTTCTTCAACACCTTTTTTCTCACTCTTCTTATCTCTATTTACATCTCTCTCTTTCCATATCTTTCTCTTCATTTTCTCTCTACATTCTTTTTTTACCATCTCTCATTCTCTACCATTTTTTCTTCATCTCCTTCTTTCTCATTTTACGCTACAACGTATATCATTTTCTTAGGAGTTTGACCACAAAAAGATAAGGGAGGAATGAGGTCAAACTTTTTTATATCAATCATAATAAATATGTTTTAGTAATCTTTTATTTTTTGGAGCTATATATTGTTTTACTTTCTTTATTTTTTATACTTCTATTATTTAATTTATTTCTATTCATATATTTACTATGCTTATTAATTTATAATTATGACATTTAATAACTAAAGGTTCATTTTAATTTGTTAAAATCACTTACAAATTATTTTAAGTTAAGTGATTTTAATCGATTAATTTTTTTATTCAATCGATTTAAACATGAAGATTCAAAGGAAAAATGAAACATTAAACATTAAGTTATTTTAATTGATTAACCACTCAATTTAATTTATTAAATAATATGATCAAAATAAATATTCATCATTAAATGATTTTAATTGATTAAAAGATTAATTTAATCGATTAAAATTAGTAAATCATGACTACTCAATATTTTAAGTGATTTTAATCAATTAATTTGTTACTTTAATTGATTAAAATGTTTCTTGTAACCTTATTGTTAGGGGAAAGTCCAACACTCATGATTTTGATTAAATGTTGAAGACAACAAGCATAAAACATGGTCATACTTCGTCTATAAGACACAAGTTTTGTTCAAGCAACAAATATTAAAAGAAATAAGTTTTTCGTCTATTAGATGATATAAAACTATGCAATCTTGCTTTTACATGTGTTAAACATTTATATGCTCGTACAATACATACATAGTCTTACGTTAACATCTTACTTCATAAATATCTATATGTTTATTTTGTATTGCAAGGAATGTTTGCTCCTTACATCTAACCAAGATGATCCACTTAACGTTCTTGTCTCATCAATGATCTCTTGAAACTCGAGCTAAAGTTGTTTTACCTCACCAACTCCTTAGTGCTTGATTTGTTAATTTTGGAAATGACTATTTACTTTGTATGGATCTGCACTTTACTTTGTTTCAAGTAAAGGCTCTTTGATCAAGATATGATAAATCCAACTAGTTATCAAGATGTTGTTTGAAGAGGATAAGTGCATTTAATGCATGCATGAAACATATTTAATGCATCTTCTACGTCAAAGCTCCTTATACATTAAGAAGATGTTCAAGTGAGTCTAAAGTTGGCTCAACGAACAAAAAAGGATTTGTAGCACTCCTTTTATTTCGCACCTATATAAAGTCATCCATTAAGAAGAAAAGTATATGAGTTTAATTTGCAAAGGTGCCAAAACGCTCCCAATATCTTTTTGTGCATTAAATAGCTTTGTAAGAATATTGTTGTCTTCATCTTACGAACCAATATAGATTTTTTAACCTTGTAAACATTGAAAGATGCAATTTCTCTCTAGTAAGCAACCTTTGTGATGTTTGTGATCACACCCTAAACATTTTATTTGTCTTAAGCTAATAGTGACTTTTTTTTAAAGAATACTCGTGCTAACGAAGGGTGACTTGTTGTGAAAGAATAATCGTACTAGCCAAAAGTGGCTACAAGAAAGAATATTAGTGTTTCTTGCAATGTTAGTTGCTAATAGAACTTAAATAGTTGTTTGAGGACTAGACGTAATTTTCTCTATCAAACAAACTAATGTAAAAATATCTTAAGTAATTTATTCCCCCTCTTATAATGTAATATTACATGTTATATTTGTTTCACTAACCTAAAGTAGGAGAAACATTTCAAACTCAGTTTGTGAAAACCTTTGTCAGTTTGTCAACACATCTTTAAACGATACTTGCGAAAAACTACTAAAAGTTTTTAAAATATAATTTAACCTTTATTTCTTGTGTTTTTCTTTATTTTTCACACTTACGAAGCTAACCAATATCATTTAATCGATTAAGATGATTTGAGGAAGAGCTCTAAATGTAATACTAGATCAAATCAATGTGCAAAAAACTTACAACAGTCATTTATACATTACATTACACATTATAAAAAAAACGCTTTACATCTTCACAAATCATAATAATTCTTAAAGTGTATTCGAGATATCTTCAATTATTTTTTATCATACATATAAAATGGTTGCATTCATCAAATAATGTGAATATAAATTCAACACTTTGTAAAGGAGTATTAAGACATTGGACATTGGAGAAAGAAAAAACCCTTACCGTAAGAAAAATAGTAAAGGTTTTGAAGTTGGAAGTCAGAAGAGAAAAAAAAAGAAGAGTTTGTGTTGAGGAAACGAAAATGAAATATTTGTAAAAAAGAAGAATAAACACTATGAGATTTAAGGAAAACCATTACATGTGTTTGTTTCTTCTACATATACCATATTTTTATAAGTTCACTTACCTCCATTACCTTTTTTTTTTCTTTCATTAGAATTGTTCCATTATCAAACAGCCCAAATAACAAGTCTAACCCTACTTACTACCTATACCCCTCTTACAATTACTCTCACTTTCTAATCAAGTCTACCATTACTCAAAATATATTCATATTTATAATACACACTTAAGTGAAGTGAATTAAAGTAGAGTATATACAATTTTTACTTATTATTACACACACAAGATGATAATTTCAACCCTAAATCACTTGATTAAACACAAAGTTCATTATCCTTTGTGTTAACCATTGTTGGTGTTTTGGCTCTAATTTATTAAAAAAAAAATATTTTAAATTTTATTATATGAAAATAAATTACTTATTTTTAAACAATAAAAAAATTATCTTCTCTTTTCAAAATCTCCCAAACAATTGTTTCAAACAAACACATCCTAATACCTTTTTCTTCTTCCTTTCTTCACCATGATTGGAATCTAAAGTTTACCTGACATGCACGCTGCAAATTAGCATATGCAAAACTTATGAGTAGATAAATAATAACTTAAAACATTAAGTGATTATGTTGATATGCTTTTCAAAAATTTTAAATAGTTGGAATTATTTTTCTTACAAAAACTTGTCATATGAGAAAACTGGCTTTTTAATTAAAGTTTTTTTACTGATTTTAGTAAAAGAGTTGAACACAACTTTGCTTCCATTAAAGGATGCCATAACTTTCCAAAAATAATTCGATTACTACTTTTTGCATTTCTTGTGTTATACGCATGCTTTATATTGCCAAAAACAATATTGAAAAATATTTTCAACGAATGCATAGGCTTATAAAAAACACGAATGCATAAAAGAAATTGTATTAACTATGTTGGTGAAAACACATACACGAAAAGCATATATATTCATATTTTTATTAAATTAAAAAATATGTTATTATTATTTTATAAGTAATAATTACAAATTTTGAAAATAATATAATTTAATTTATATATAATTTTACAGAAATAATATTAAAAAATTTACATAATCATTCAAATAAAAAAAATATTTAATTATTTATTTTATTAAATAAATAAATAAATTTTTATTATAAGATAAATTAAAAAATTAACGTAAAAGCACTTCTCTTTTCATAGAGAATTTAGAATGTTTTAAATCCGATATTAACTATTTATGTCTTGTACAAGGCATACAACTTCAAGTGAATGAAATTTCAAAAATTACTGAAAATTTGTTTCTTAAGTTAGTTTTGCATTAGTGAAAAATGTAATATCATGTTTTTTTAAAGTTTCTTTTGTCTCTCTATGCTCCTTTTCTTTTATTTTCTTTTCTGTCTACATTCTTTCTAAGTTTTTGAAAACTAGTGCTCATATTTTTTACAATCAAATCACACATTTGCATAGATGACAAATAATAAAGTCTTATAGACTGAACAAAAATTTTCGTTGAGCAAAATTTTGTATTTCCTCAAATATTTGGCTTTCTTTCTTTTAGCATTTTACTTGAATAGAATTGGGAATGCATGTAAAATCTAAACATAATAGATATATTTTGGTTAGTTTAGGTCTACAATGATGTGTTGCATTCTCTTTGTTTGTGAATAAGATTTCTTAGAGAGTAAGTTGGAACTTTTCTATTTTTTTTTAAGTTTGAACAAATCTTTGAAGAGCACGAGAATTAAGGTAATGAGGCTATTTTGAATTAGATTATAATTTATGAAGTAAATTATATTGATATGATAGATGTTATACTTTTAGATGTTTGATGTTTGTTGAGAACATGATAAGGGTTTGAAATTTTGAGACTTTATCATTGTATGTTTGATTTAAATGGGTGGAAATTGTACTTGGTTTTTGTTCTTGCCAATAAATCTGGGTCGAATTTTGGAGGTGGATTCTGGGTCAACTTTTCAAGAGTACCACTTTGAGATGCTTGAAATAATGAGAGAAACTTCACTGGTTGATAAGACTCTGACAATCAAGTTAGTGAGAGCATTAAAATATATGATGTGAGTGTAGTGTATATTGCATTGAATCATGTTTACCTTTTGTTTGGGGTCTCAAGGCCCTTTTATAACACTCCTTCAAGGATTAGTAATCACATAATAAATTGTTAATATATCCCCTTTACTTGGACTGAGCTTTGTCTATTGAGTCTGAGCTAAGTGGGTTGAATAAATGTGTTTTAAGTGACCGAGTCAAAGCTCGATCACGATCGAACAGTACACTTTTTAATATAATTTTAGCTGAGATAATTGAATTGAATCTACTAGTTTTAGTTTGCAAGCTATGTTTAAGATGGACTGAGATTACCCTTGAAATGTTTGAAAAGAATTGGTTGTTTATATGCTTTATTATGTTTTTTAATCTAGATATTGAAATTTTGAGTGAACAATTTGAGTGTTGAATTGTTATATTTTATTAGTATATATATATATATGTTTGATTTGTTATATATTTTTTAATATATATATTTGATTGGAAACACAATTATATATTTGATGTTTAAAAGTGTATAAAGGGTCATTTTAGATTTTAGATTAATTAGTTTTGTGAAATATGTTAAATTTCAAATTTTGAAATTTCTGCTAAAGTGAACATTTTTAGCTTAAGAAAAAAATATGTTAAGGTTATTATGTTCCTTTTAAGTTATTTTTCTGCTCAAGTGATGAGACAAATCTTAAAAAAAAAATCACTCAAGAAGAGATTTTCGCCCTAAAAAAAAAATGTTCTTATTGATTTGTGTAATATATATTTTATATACATCCTTTTAAAATGTTTTTGTTTTATAAACTATATGTTAGATATATTATATGTATATAGTTATTTATTTTTACTAGTGAAATAATACGAGATACGTGGATAAATATAGTATTTGGGATGTTTAAGAAAAAAAATATACTATTTTTAAAAGCATGTTTAATTTAATTTTAATTATTTGATAATATAGAAAAATTGACATCAATATCGTATCAAAGTTTAACTTCACATTAAGAATTTGATTGGTAGGATTTTCACTTTTAAAATTGTACCTTCTAGAAGTGTTTTTTTTTTTAAATTAAGTTTTGGATTTACCAAAACATGTTTTAAACCTAGAAGAGTCTTATAAAATATATTGACTTGTAATTGTTAATGGTCAACGTCTACGAGGCTTTGGATTACTTTTCTTAGGTAAACATGCTTATATTTTTACATTCCAATTCAATAGATTTTGTAAAAAAACTTTGGAAAAGAGTATACAACTCATAAATTTTACTCCTTTATGACTAGAAATCCTAAACTTTAATTTTATCCTATTTACAAATGTACCCCTTAAAGTTTAATTTTGTTTAAATTCATTTTTTTAAAATAAACACCTACAATTGTTATTTTGTTACAATTATTTCTTAAGACTTATTAATTTGTTATAAATAACTTTTTATAGCTTTAAGTTAAATAATAATAATAATAACGTTAAAATTTATTTGATGATTGATTATTATTTGCTATAGATTTGAATTCATAGATAATTAGGATTCATATATAGATATTTTATGTATATATTATTATATTATTATATGTAAGTAAAATTGAGTTATCTATGACTTTATTTGTACATAACAATGAAGTAGTTTAGCGACAATATATAATTCGCAGATAAAGTTTGTACATAATTTTTTGCACTTGAGACATAAAAAATTATAAAGGATAATATTCATAGGTAATGGGATCAATAGGTAAATAAAGTCATATGTTACCTACTGATTTTACATACTGATTATAATAAAATATATTATCCTTATATATCTTCCCAATACCTACTATTTGTCCTTTTTGGATTCCTCAGAAATTAATGCTTCTACCTTATCTTTTCTTTAGGTATATGAAAATATACTTTTTCATCCATCATATGTTGCAAACACCCATTGTCCAATTACCATGACATGAATTTTTTTCCTCCTACTAATCATGCATGCAACATGAGTTATATATTTTTTAGGTATTCAAATGTACTTGAATCCTCTATTCTAGTTTTGAAATGCTTAGACATATTTCCTGCAATATGATTGTGCAATACATGAGATTTATTATTTTCCTCCTCAAATTCTAATCTTCTTTTGTTAGAAGATTTTCAAGAATATCCTATTAATAGGTTTAATATTTTATTTATTTTTTCATTGGAGGATATGACTTCCTAAGAGTCTTTTTATCAAATAATAAGTCATGCATTATTTGAGGGTGGTTTTCTTCAAACAATCTTTTTTCAAGAGATTTTATTTTGGAAATGAGAGATATATTTTCCTTTTCTTTTTCATCAATGTCTCAGTGAACCCTTTAATATGTCCCATTTAATCTATTAAGATCATTGTCTAGGTTTTTATTTGTACATGCAAGATTGGTTTGCGAAAAATATATTTTAAGATAGTAGACTTAAGTTTTAGACATTCAACTATCTTTGACAAAAAAAAATGTCTCTCTTTTTAATGTTTTTTAAACCTTGAGAGATACGAGAAGAGAAAGGAAAAAGCTCATGGTATGATTTAATAATAGAGTGAAGGTTAAATAATTCTAGATCTTCTTCACCATCATTTGATGAGATGTCATATGATGTGCCAACCATTAGATATAGGTTGGTCGTTTCTTCTATTTTCTCTTCTTCACTTTTTGAGTCATCTTGATCTTCCTAGGTTCCTATAAAAAAACTTCTTGACATCTTTCTTGACTTTTCTTGGCTTTTGTTAACCTGAAGGCATTTTCATGTGAAATGCCTTAGCTTTTTGCACTCACAACATACCATTTGACTTTTTTTCTCTTTAGGTTCCCACCCCTGTTAGGATTGGATTCTTTTTCCTCTAAAGCCTATTTTCTTCTTTCATACTTCGTAGATTTTTTTTGGAAATGAAGAATCTTTCGTCCTCAACTTTAAAGCTTTCTTTATTTAAAGGTCATTCTTTAGGTTCCTCCACCTGAGCTTTGGTGGTTGTGTACTTGAAATTACATGCTTTGAGTGCCACTGATTTTTCTTTCTTGAGTGTTCCATCTTATTGTAACCATGCACCTTCAATATTTTAATAAGCTCATCTATGGACATTTAGTTTGTATGTTTAAAGAAAATGATTTTCAATCGAAAATATAATTCCAAAATGATTTCAAAGAATAAAATAACTCAAACAAAACATCTTCTAACATAGTTTCATATTTGTTGTTAACCATTTTAAGAATTCAATCAATTTTCTAATGTAATTTGTAGAAGGGAAATTATAAAGGAACATAAAACGTAGAGACTAAAAGAGAAATAATGAGAGAAAAGAAAGAACTTTAATAGACAAAAGTGAAAATTGAAAACAAAGTACAAACGAAAACTATAAAAACTGAAATGTAAAGATGAGTTATCTAACTACTAAAACTACTCATAAGGTATGTTTCTATTTGTCTATTCCCTATTCATAGAGATCTCAATTATTATAAATGGATGAGTCTTAGTTAAAACAAAATTTGGGTTTGTCGAAAATTTAATTGAACATTATGATGTCTTTAACTCTTACACCGTCTAATGCTTCTATCAGGAGATTCAACACAAGCTCAACTCTTTCTGGTCTTCATGATCCAAATATCTTCATCAAAGTTCCACTTATTTGAAAAATATTTCTACAAAAATCATAACTAATGATTTAGAGAGTATATGCAATTTTTTGTTGTTGAAAAATACACGTTTTTATAGTAGATTTATTACAACTCTAATTTTATAAAAAAATGAAAATCTATGTTAAAAAAAAATGAGAATAAAATAAACCTTTAAGAGATACAATTAGTCTATAAAAACATGTTGGATAAGGATAAACGAGAATGAAGGGGAAAACAAAACGAAAACCTAAATACAGTGTTGGAAGATTGCGAAACAAAGGTGAGATTAAAGTTGTGCGTGAAGGTTGTGGATGATCGAAATTTACAATCAACTTGCCGATTGGATGTCTCACAAATAAGCCTCTTATTGGATATCCTTCACTACCACGCACAACTCCAACTCCTCCACGTTTGTTTTGCTTTTTAAGCCCATACTTTTTCATAGTCTCGTGAAACTGTATTTAGGTTTTTGTTTATATTTACCCTCATCCAATAATAAAATCAGATATTATGTCAACAAAAAAACTATGTTATTTAATATTAACATAAAATAACATGTAGAGACAACTAAATAAGATGACAAGACAAAAAACAACCCCGTCGCTCACTTAATATAAAATTAAATAACATAAATTCAATTGAAAATATCCGTATTTATTAAGATTTTTATTTGTTTTAGAATTGAACAAAACTAGCTACTTTCTATGTCATATTAGAAATGTCTTATTTGAAGGACATAATTCAGAAATTGATTCCATTAAACATCAATGGTTATTATTGATGCAAAATTTAAATTCTAATGGAAGAGCAATACAAGTAATACGTACGTCACTACATAAAGTTTTGTTCTAAAATTGCAAATTTTGAAATACTATCATAAAATGTTATTTTGTTGTTTTTTTAGTTGACATAACACATGTTAGAACTAACCAATGTTACCATTTTCTTTCTACCATTACTTTGTGTCTTACTTCATTATTCGACCTTACAAATCAAATATGTTATTTTTTCTCTTCATTTTCTTATTCTTCCTAAGTTTGTTATATATATATATATATTTTATTTATTTATTTTTGTTCTAAAATTGCAAATTTTGGAATACTATCATATAATGTTATTTTTTTAGTTGACATAACACAGGTTATAACTAACCAATGTTACCATTCTCTTTCTACCATTAGTTTGTGTCTTACTTCATTATTCGACCTTCCAAATCAAATATATTATTTTTTGTCTTCATTTTCTATTCTTCCTAAGTTTAAGTTTGTTATATATATATATATATATATATATTTGGATTGTTCATGAACTTTATAACAGTTTTCAAACAATTATAATATTGACATTTTTTACCACAATTAGTACTAATCAGAATGAATGAAGTTTTGAAAGAAAAAGAAGAAGAGAAAAGACTAATGTAAATGTGAAGATAGAAAATATATTATTATTTGAATATATCATTTTGTAATATTTTTAAAGCCTTTTTTAAGTTGGTTATTTTGTTTTTAGTTTAAGAAAATATGTCACTTGATAACATCACATCAATATGATGTTATCACTATCAACATTTTGTAAGAGAAATTAATACTATGCCTAAAATCAATATTTTAAAATGTAAGAAAAAATAATTTTTAGAACAAAAAAAAAACACTAATATCACAAAACATATATTTAACCCTACGAATACACAGAAAATTTATGCATCTCAAATGAAAGAAGTAATCTTTATAATTTTTGTTAACAAATTTAAAAGACTTCACTATTTAATATTTCACTTAATAAAATAATACAGTAAAGGTTTATAATAAACCGTGTTTTTTATATTTTGAATTTCACAAGTTCATAGTTTTTTGATATTTTTTGATTCTATTAACATGACCCATCAAATTGCTTACAATATTTATTCAGAAAAAGATTTCACAATGAAAAGTATTTATAAAAACCGAAAAGTCAGTGTTTCACCATGAAAAGCTCTGCAAATGCCAAATAATATTGCTGATTTTTGTTCTGGTTTGCAACATAGCTGAAAACTTGGAATCTTAAAAATCAAATTCACGATTTGATAGGAAAAATTAAAAAATAAAATAGCCAAATAAAAGGATAACCAACACTTTGATAATTGAAATTTATAATATTGCTTTTACATAAGAAAAAAAAAACCTTATGCAGTTCTGTTTTTTCTTCAAGGATATATTCCATTTCTGGAAGATTAAAAAAAGTACAATTTTTTAATATCCAGAGTGTTCAAGATATTAAAGAAGAAAGGAGAAAGGAATCCACCAAAAAAGAAAAAAAAAATTAGTGATGGAACATATTTTTAACAAAATTATTTAATCAGCAAATGTGTGCCCTTTTTGCCTTTTTAGTGTTCATCTAATAATAATAATATGTAGTAATATAATAATTGTTAATTTTTGATTTATAATAATAAGGTGGTGCTATTTATTATATTTAATTAAATTTATGATAGTTTTTTTGTTGTGAATATATAGAAGGGTATTGGAATTGAAAACCACGTTATTGTGTGCAGCTTCTTCTCTCAGTTGGGTTTCTCGCTTCCTCTAATCTTCTCCTTCTCTCTCTCTCTCCTCACTTTCACTTCAATTTTCTCATTCCTTTCCAGAATTGGGATCAATTCTCGATTGTTGGTCGGGGATTGATCAACTCGCAAAATCTTATTTTATTTTCTTCCCTTCGATGCTCTTAGTTCCAAGATGAAGTTGAAGAGGAAAAGGGCACTTGAAGTGGTTAGTTTTTGGTTTCCTTTTTATTTTCCTTTCTTTTCTGATTCTTCATTTATACGCCGATTCTTCTGTTTAATCATCAATTTTACGATTATTCGTTTCTTCTCCTTAATTCAGTCTTTTTGTTGTTGGGGTTTATGGTGTTTTTTTAATTAATTAATTTATTTTTCTGGGTTGTCCTTTTTAATTTCTGGGTTGCAACTTTTTTTTATATTATTTCCATTTTCCCCTTTTCAGTTTTTGATGAGTTTTCACTGATTCGTGTGCAAATTGTTATATGCGATTTTGTTCGGTTTATTGACGAGGGACTTTTGATGCTTACTGTTGGTGTTGGCAAGCTGGGATTTTTTTAGATGAATTTTACCCTTTTTAAGTTCCGTTGTCTGTCGTATTGTTGAGTAGTTATTGGAACCTTAATGACTTTTGCTTTAACGTTATGTATGATCTAGCTTTAGTTGATCAAGTTTTGCGGAAGATTTTTTCTTCTCATAGAAGAGATACTATGATTTTTATTCTTGAAATTCTTAAATGCAGGAAAAGAGTGATTGATACTGTTACAATGCAAATATGGTGACGCTTTCTTTTGTCTGAATTGCATGTTTCGTATTTTGCATGGATTCATTAAAAATTTGCTATTGTTGTATTTTGCATTGAAATTAAAGGGACAATTGACTTGAAAATTAGGGAATAGTATAGCATGAAATATGTTTGTTGTCATTTGCATATTAGCTATCCTCGTTAAAATGCAACCTTTCATCTTTAGTTGTTTTTTAATATGTACTATGCTGTGTCAGCTGATGGCTTTAACGTAAGCTAAGGTTATGGTTGTAACAATTGATGAACCAACAAAGGGACCAATCAGTGTTAGAATGTTGCATTTGTAACATGCACTACGATTTGCAAAGATTAATAAATGTTTTAGTTTCTGATTTTGACTTGGTTGTAGTTTGATTAATTCCTGATTCTAATGTCCTAATATGGGATGTGTATTTTCTTATCTTTTGCTTCTTCCATATATATCAAGTCCCTGTTTCACAATTCTAAAGCATCACACTTTTTGATTTCCTTATTGCAACTTTTATACATAGCACAACATGTAAACCTTTTAATAGATTGATACTTTATTTTTTCTTAACAAAAACCCGTATAATGTGTTATACACATTTTTTTCTCTGAATATTAAACCAAAATGTCTTCGGAAGGAAAGTAACCCTGTTATGCTGGAAACAAGCTATATATAGATGTATTGTTCTCCATACTTCTATGGACATGGAAATCCTAATTTGCTTAAATTGGATTGGAGATGGCAATTTTGAAGATGCAAGATGTGATGTTATTACTTTTAAAACTTCTGATTATATTTTCTCAACTTGATAGATGCCAATGCCTTTGTTCAATTGATTCAGCTACCCATACTAATGGGTTATTAGTTGTTATTTATGTGTTTTATTTTAGTTCATTTTGCCTAAATCATATTGTCAATGCAATACTAGTGAATTCTGTCTAATATTTTGAGTAGAGGTTTGCTTTAAGAACTAGAATATTGCCTTCCACAAGTTTTCTTTTAGTAACTTTGCATTTTTCGCAATTGGTAAAGTATTTTGTATGTTGTGTCTTGTTGCAATTTCTATTTATCAGCTGGAAATCAGTTTCTGTGTTTAATATATAAAGTTACGTGTTTAATTAATTGGCCTACTCTTTGATCTTTTACATGGTTATGACTTTAGTTATGTAGTGTGCTCTTTTATTATCTTAGTTATATATTTTTTGTAGTTGATTATTTTAATTTCAGTGTGAGATGAACATGTTGATAGATCAATTAAAATATTGTATGAATTACCTTTTTGTTGACTGGTTGCAGCCTCCCAAAATTCGATGTTTTATTGATCGTGTTACTTCAGTTCCACTTGAGAAGATAGAAGAACCTTTGAAGGGTTTTGTTTGGGAGTTTGATAAGGTAACTTTATGGCCTTGTCTTAGATACAAACACACATTTGTTTTGATGTGCTTGATTCATTGCTATTTTTATTTTCTTGTACAGGGAGATTTTCATCACTGGGTTGATCTCTTTAACCATTTTGATTCATACTTTGAGAAGTACATAAAACCAAGGAAGGATCTGCTGATTGATGATGATTTTCTTGATTTGGACCCTCCATTCCCTAGAATAGCCATTCTTCAAATTCTTCGTGTCATTAGAACAATTTTGGATAATTGCACAAATAAGCATTTCTACAGTTCATATGAGGTATGTCATCTTCCCTTAAGTAATGCTTTTCCACCTTAGTTTTCATAATAAGGAGAGCTAAGATAAGTTTATTGCTTTTTGTGTGTTCCCTTTTTTATTGGTGACCTGTTTTATGTATTTTATTTTTAAATATGTTACACTTTCATACCTCTAGCATTGATGCTGCATGTGTTTCTGTGTGTCTGCAGCAGCATCTCTCTGCATTGCTTGCTTCTACTGATCCAGATGTGGTTGAGGCTAGCTTAGACACCTTGGCTACCTTTTTGAAGAAAACAGTTGGAAAGTACTCCATAAGAGATACTTCGTTGAATTCAAAATTGTATGCTCTTGCCCAAGGATGGGGTGGAAAGGAGGAAGGACTTGGACTGATTGCATCTTGCGTACCTGATGGTTGTGATCGTATTGCTTGTGAATTGGGTTGTACGCTTCATTTCGAATTTTATGCTTTAAATGAGTCAGAAAGGGACATAAAAGTGGCTGAACCCTTGGTCCAAGGCTTGCAAATTATACACTTATGTGATATTGACAAACGTGTGGAAACTGATCTCGAGCTTTTGCACAAGTTAGTTACAGAATATAAGGTGCCTGCCAGTTTAAGATTTTCTTTATTGTCTAGACTACGGTATGCTAGGGCTTTTGGTTCTTTGGCTTCTAGACAGCAATATACATGCATTCGTTTGTATGCCTTCATAGTATTAATTCAGGCTTGTGCTGATGCCGATGACCTGGTTTCGTTCTTCAATGCTGAGCCTGGATTTATCAATGAATTAGTGTCCTTACTAAGTTATGAAGATGCAGTTCTGGAAAGAATTCGGATTTTATGTTTGCATGCATTAGCTGCTCTTTGCCAAGATCGTTCCCGTCAACAGTCAGTACAAACTGCAGTTACATCTGGTGGGCACCGTGGCATCTTATCTAGCCTGATGCAAAAAGCCATTGACTCTGTTATTAGTGATACCTCAAAATGGTCAGTTTATTTTGCAGAAGCTCTTTTGTCTCTTGTCAGTGTGTTGGTTTCGACATCATCAGGATGCTCTGCCATGCGTGAAGCAGGATTTATTCCTACTCTGCTACCCCTCCTTAAAGATACAAATCCACAGCATTTGCATTTGGTTGAAAAGTCTGTGCGCATTTTAGAGGCTTTTATGGATTACAGTAATCCGGCTGCTGCTCTGTTCAGAGATTTGGGAGGTTTGGATGATACCATCTCTCGCCTAAAGATTGAAGTGTCCCATGTAGAAAATGGGGGAAAACAGCCAGATGAAAAATCTGAGTTTAGTTCAAGAAGTGTCAATATGGTTAGAAGTTCTTCAAGATTGGATGATGTGCAACAACCATTGTATTCTGAACCATTAATTTCATATCACCGTCGGTTGCTAATGAAAGCTTTATTGCGTGCTATATCCCTGGGAACTTATGCCCCTGGAAATACTGCTCGTATCTATGGATCTGAAGAGAATGTTCTACCTCATTGCTTATGCATAATTTTTAGAAGAGCGAAAGATTTTGGTGGTGGAGTTTTTTCTCTTGCAGCTACTGTCATGAGTGACTTAATACAAAAGGATCCTACATGTTTTCCTGTTTTGGATGCAGCTGGTCTTCCGTCTGCCTTCTTGGATGCTATAATGGATGATGTTCTCAACTCTTCAGAAGCCATTACATGCATCCCCCAGTGTTTGGATGCCTTGTGCTTAAATAGTAATGGCCTGCAGGCTGTAAAAGATAGGAACTCTTTGAGGTGTTTTGTGAAAGTGTTTACTTCTAAAACATATTTGCGTGCTCTGGCAGGGGACACACCTGCATCTTTGTCTAGTGGATTGGATGAATTAATGCGCCATGCTGCTTCATTGCGTGGTCCTGGAGTGGAAATGTTAGTCGAGATTTTGGAAAGTATCTCAAAAATTGGTTCTGCAGTGGAATCCTCATCCTTGAGTTCTGATCCAAGCTCTTCAACATCGGTTCCAATGGAAATGGATGGTGAGGAAAAGAATTTGATCTTGCCTAATAATGAGTCTTCTAAGGCTGATGATGCAGGGCATATTTCTGAGCCATCTCCGGATATGTCAATAATGAATGTTGAGTCGTTTCTACCAGATTGTGTTAACAATATTGCTCGTCTACTTGAGACAATTCTTCAGAATGCTGATACATGTCGTATATTTGTTGAGAAAAAGGGAATTGAAGCTATTCTCCAGTTAGTTACATTACCTTTGATGCCAGCTTCTGTTTCTGTTGGGCACAGCATATCTGTTGCCTTCAAGAATTTCTCACCACAACACTATGTTTCTCTTGCTCGGGCTGTATGCTCGTTCTTAAGGGAGCATCTAAGATCTACTAATGAGCTTTTAGATTTGGTGGGAGGGACCCAACTTGCTCTAGTGGAATCTGCAAAGCAGACAAAGGTGTTGAAATATCTTTCTAGTCTTGAAGCTGTCTTAACTCTTTCTGTATTTTTGTTGAAGGGAACAAGCACTGTTGTCTCTGAACTAAGCACTTCAGATGCTGATGTGTTGAAAGATCTTGGGAAAACTTACAAGGAAATAATTTGGCAAATATCATTGTGCAATGATTCTAAGGCCGAGGAAAAGAAGAATGCTGATCAAGAGCCTGAGGTTTCACAGGTACCTCCATCTACTGCTGTTGAAAGAGAGAGTGATGATGATTCAAATATTCAAACAGTAAGATACACAAACCCAGTTTTTGGTAGGAATGGTTCACATTCCCTGTGGAGTGGGGAACGAGAATTCCTTTCTGTAGTTCGTGCTGGAGAAAGTTTGCATCGTCGAAGTCGGCATGGAATATCTCGCATACGAGGTGGCAGGACTGGTCGTCACTTGGAAGCTTTAAACATTGATTCAGAAGCACCTCCTAGTGGCCTGGAAGCACCTTCATCCCAAGATATGAAAAAGAAAAGCCCCGATGTTCTTGTTTCAGAGATTCTTAACAAATTGGCCTCAACTTTGCGCTCTTTCTTCACAGCCCTTGTGAAGGGATTCACTTCGCCAAATCGTCGCAGAGCTGATTCTGGGTCACTCAGTTCAGCTTCAAAGACTCTTGGAGCTGTTTTAGCTACAAATTTTCTTGAAGCCCTTAGTTTCTCTGGGCATTCTACTTATGCTTCTGGACTTGAACTGTCACTTTCTGTAAAATGTAGATATCTTGGGAAGGTTGTGGATGATATGGCTGCTCTCACATTTGACAGTAGGCGTCGGAGTTGTTATACTGCAATGGTTAATAATTTTTATGTCCATGGGACATTTAAAGAGCTCCTCACAACATTTGAAGCTACTAGTCAGTTGCTATGGACCCTTCCGTGTTCTCTTCCATCACCTGACAATGATGTTGGTAAAAAAGGGGAAGGAGGTAAACTGTCCCATAATACATGGCTACTTGATACATTGCAAAGCTACTGTCGTTTGCTTGAGTATTTTGTAAATTCTTCTCATCTTTTGTCCCCAACCTCGGCATCTCAGGCAGAGCTTCTTGTTCAGCCAGTTGCAGTTGGTCTCTCAATTGGACTCTTTCCAGTTCCTAGAGACCCTGAAGTTTTTGTCCGTATGTTACAATCTCAGGTTTTGGATGTAATCCTACCAGTCTGGAATCATCCCATGTTTAGTAGTTGTAGTCCTGGTTTCATTGCATCTATTATTTCACTTGTTACACATGTATATTCTGGTGTCGGAGATGTCAAGCGAAGTCGTAGTAACATTGTGGGAAGCACAAACCAACGATTCATGCCCCCTCCACCTGATGAGACAACCATTGCCACTATTGTTGAGATGGGTTTTTCAAGGGCAAGGGCTGAGGAAGCATTGAGAAGAGTTGAAACAAATAGTGTTGAAATGGCCATGGAGTGGCTGTTTAGTCATACTGACGATCCTGTCCAGGAGGATGATGAACTTGCTCGGGCACTTGCTTTATCCCTAGGAAGCAGTTCTGAATCTACTAAAGCTGAGACTGCCGAGAAGACTATAGATGTGCTAACTGAAGAGGGACATGTAAAGAAACCTCCTGTTGATGATATACTTGCTGCATCTGTGAAGTTGTTTCAGACTAGTGATTCAGTGTCATTTCAGTTGACAGATTTGCTTGTGACACTTTGCAGTCAGAGCAAAGGTGATGATCGTCCAAAGGTAATATCTTATCTTCTGCAGCAGCTAAAACTTTGTCCATTGGATTTTTCCCAGGATAATTGTGCATTGAGTGTGTTAGCACATATCTTAGCACTTCTTCTTTTTGAGGATGTAAGCACACGGGAAATTGCTGCTCAGAATGGCATTATATCTTCCATTATAGATATCTTGACAAACTTCAAAGGCAGACAGGAGCTGGGGAAAGAACTACCTGTTCCTAAATGCATTAGTGCTTTGCTACTTACATTGGATCAAATGGTGCAGTCAAGACCAAAAGTTGAAAATGTGGAAGGAACTCAAACTGGTTCCCTGCCTGATTCTTCAGGGGAGCATGGTTCCTTGCAAATTTCTGATACAGTTGTACCAAAGGAAAAAAATTCAAATGGGAACGAGAAAGAGCCTGCAGTGGCTTTTGAGAGTATACTGGGGAAATCTACGGGATTTGCAACTGTTGAAGAGAGTCATAAATTGCTGGATGTTGCTTGTGATTTGATAAAACAACATGTTCCTGCGGTAGTCATGCAGGCAGTTTTGCAATTATGTGCTAGGTTAACAAAAACACATGCTCTAGCTTTGCAGTTCCTTGAAAATGGAGGTCTGGCTGCTCTTTTTAATCTTCCAAGGATTTGCTTTTTCCCTGGGTATGACTCTGTTGTATCAGCTATAGTCCGGCACCTCCTTGAAGATCCTCAAACACTACAGACAGCCATGGAGTTGGAGATACGACAAACTTTAAGCGGAAATCGCCATTCAGGGCGTGTCTCTCCTCGATCTTTTTTGACATCATTGGCACCTGTTATCTCCAGGGATCCTAACGTTTTCATGAAAGCTGCAGCAGCAGTTTGTCAGTTAGAAACATCAGGTGGAAGAACTGTTGTTGTTTTGTCAAAGGAGAAAGAAAAAGAAAAGTCAAAGTCATCCAGTATCGAGGCTGGGTTATCTTCCAATGAATGTGTCCGGATACCTGAAAGCAAGTCTCATGATGGACAGGGGAAATGTTTGAAAAGCCACAAGAAGGTTCCTGTTAATCTCACTCAAGTAATTGAT
Organism: Phaseolus vulgaris; assembly: GCF_051622355.1. Lineage (NCBI taxonomy): Eukaryota > Viridiplantae > Streptophyta > Magnoliopsida > Fabales > Fabaceae > Phaseolus > Phaseolus vulgaris. The sequence goes on from NC_143499.1 coordinate 36,118,976, forward strand.
CAGCTTCTTGAGATTGTGCTAAAGTACCCACCTATGAAAGGTATGGAAGAATCTGAGCGTGACTCAACATTCATGGAAATTGATGAACCTACCATGAAAGTGAAGGGTAAATCTAAGGTTGACGAGGCTGCGTCAATAGAGCCTGAGTCTGAAAAGTCTACAGGACTAGTGAAGGTGACTTTTGTTCTCAAATTACTGAGTGACATTCTTCTGATGTATGGGCATGCAGTTGGTGTTATACTTAGACGTGATTCTGAAATGTGTCAATTCCGTGGATCTAATCAACCATCTGGACATAGTGGTATTATCCATCATGTATTACATCGACTGTTACCACTCTCTGTTGATAAATCTGCAGGACCTGATGATTGGAGAGGTAAGTTGTCTGAAAAGGCTTCATGGTTCCTGGTAGTTTTGTGTGGTCGATCTGGTGAAGGGCGTAAACGAGTGACAAATGAACTTGTTAAAGAATTGATGTCCTTTTCTAATTTTGAGAGTAATTCCATGAGAAACAGCTTATTGCCAGATAAGAGGCTGTTCACTTTTGTTGATCTAGTGTATTCTATTTTGTCGAAAAATTCGTCATCTGGTAGCTTACCTGGTTCTGGATATTCACCTGATATTGCAAAGAGCATGATAGATGGGGGAATCATTCAGTGTCTAACTAGTATTTTGCAAGTAGTTGATTTGGATCATCCTGATGCACCAAAAATTGTGAATCTTATACTCAAAGGTTTAGAAGGTCTTACAAGAGCTGCTAATGCAAGTGAGCAAATCTTTAAATCTGATGGGACAGAAAAGAAAAGATCTACTGGTTTAAATGATAGATCTGATGATCAAATAACAGCACCATCTGCAACTGAAGCAGTGGCCCATGATCAGAATGTGGGCAGCCAAGAAGCAATCATAGATACAATGGATAATGCACATGATCAAGGAACTTCTCAAGGTGATAATTGTGTTGATAATCCAAATCAATCAGTAGAGCAGGATATGAGAGTAGATGAAGGTGGGACATTGGCTCAAGACCCACCAATGGAACTTGGAATGGACTTCATGCGTGAAGAGATGGGAGAGGGCGGTGTCTTGCACAACCCAGATCAAATTGAGATGACTTTTCATGTTGAAAATAGGGCTGATGATGACATGGGTGATGAAGATGATGATATGGGTGATGATGGTGATGAGGATGAGGATGATGATGATGGAGAGGATGAAGACGAGGATATAGCTGAAGATGGTGGGGGCATGATGTCCTTGGCAGATACTGATGTGGAGGATCATGATGATGTTGGCTTTGGAGATGAATACAATGATGAGATGATTGATGAAGATGATGATGATTTTCATGAGAATCGTGTCATAGAGGTAAGGTGGAGGGAAGCTCTTGATGGCTTGGATCACTTGCAGATTCTTGGACAACCTGGATTTATAGATGTGGCTGCTGAACCTTTTGAAGGTGTTAATGTAGATGACCTATTTCGTCTTCAGAGTTTTGAGCGTCGTCGTCAGACTGGTAGGTCTTCCTTTGAGAGATCTGCTACTGAAGTTAATGGTTTTCAGCATCCTCTTCTTGTTAGACCACCTCCATCTGGCGATTTTGTCTCAATGTGGTCGTCTAGTGGTAATTCTACATCTCGAGATTCAGACACCTTGTCATCCGGGAATCTTGATGTGGCTCATTTCTACATGTTTGATGCACCTATTCTTCCATATGATCATGTGCCAAGTAGTCTGTTTGGCGACCGTCTGGGTGGTGCTGCACCTCCTCCCTTGACAGACTATTCTGTCGGCATGGGCTCATTGCACCTACCTGGAAGAAGAGTGTTGGGTAATGGTAGATGGACTGATGATGGTCAGCCACAAGGAAGTGCACAAGCGGCATCCATTGCTCAAGCAGTAGAGGAACAATTCCTAGCTCAATTGAACAGTGTAGCTCCTGCAAGCAGTCCTGTTGAGCGACAGTTACAGAATTCTGGAGAACAAGAGAATAAGTCTGATGCTCTTGCTTCTCATGATGGTCCAATATTAACTGCAGGAACTGACTCCACGTGTCAGCAGATTGAAAGTCCGGAGCAAGAAAATGGTAATGGTGAAGAGATTAACGTTGATTCAGTTGCTCGAGATACTGGTGAAGACCTGCCAGCTAATGAGCCTATGTCAGTTCAACCAGTTTCATTGAACATCATGCCAAATGGTATTGATTGCACAGTAATTGAAGGAAATGTTACTCCTGATGAGAATGTGGAAATATTTGTTAACTCGTCTAATGCTGCTGCTATACAATGTGAAAGGGCTGCTGATGTACTGACTAGCATCCATGATGTACCAGTTGAATCCATGGAATGTAATGGATCATCAACTGCTGATGGGCAGCATACTAATCTTGAGTTAGGGGGCTCTGGTTTTGAAACTCCTAATTCAGGTGATTGCCATATCCCATCAATTTATGCTAGTGCTGATGTTGATATGGCTGGTACTGGTGCTGAAGGAAATCAATCAGAGCAACCAACTGTTTCTGAAGACAGGAGGGATGAGTTGTTATCAGCTCAGAACACAGAGGTTGCTCCAGATGCTTCTCAGGCTGACCAAGTTAGTGCAAATAATGAAGCTTCTGGAGCTAATACAATTGATCCTACCTTTTTGGAGGCTCTGCCTGATGATCTAAGAGCAGAAGTTCTAGCATCCCAACAAGCTCAGTCTGTTCAACCACCAGCCTATGCGCCACCTTCTGCAGAAGATATTGATCCCGAGTTTTTGGCTGCTCTTCCTCCAGATATCCAAGCGGAGGTGTTGGCCCAACAAAGAGCTCAAAGGGTAGCCCAGCAGGCCGAAGGACAGCCAGTGGACATGGATAATGCCTCTATAATTGCCACATTTCCTGCTGATTTGCGTGAAGAGGTTTAAATCTTAATTTGCAATGTATTTATTGAGGAAATTCCATTTTGTGAAATATGACATGATGATTACTATCCTTTGTATTTTATCTGTTGTAGGTTCTTTTGACTTCTTCGGAAGCTGTTTTGTCAGCACTGCCATCTCCATTGCTTGCAGAAGCTCAAATTTTGAGGGATCGAGCAATGAGTCATTATCAAGCTCGCAGCCTTTTTGGGAGCAGCCACAGGCTTAACAATCGAAGGAATGGTCTTGGATTTGACAGGCGGCCTGTGATGGATCGGGGTGTTGGAGTTACAATAGGGAGGAGATCTGCTCTTACAGATAGCTTGAAGGTGAAGGAGATTGAGGGTGAGCCACTACTTGATGCAACTGCACTAAAAGCTTTGATCCGGCTTCTACGATTATCACAGGTAACTTGAATCTCTTCCTGGTGGTAGTCTTAATTACCTCATCATTTTGAATGTGAAAATGCATTCCTTTTGTTCCTAATTCTGTGCCTACTGTTTATTCTGTAGATGTTTATTATAAGATTCAGTGTGTGTGGTGAGGCATATATGCTGTAGTTTGGATGTTTGTCTCTATGATTTCAATAATTCGCTAATATTTTTCTGTCTTCTTTTCAGCCCCTTGGAAAGGGCCTTCTGCAAAGGCTCTTGTTAAACTTATGTGCGCATACTGTTACAATGGCAACACTTATTTATCTTTTGCTTGACATGATTGAACCTGAAGCTGAAGGCTCTGTAAGTAGATCAGCAACACTAAATTCCCAGAGGCTTTTTGGTTGTCACTCAAACACAGTTTATGGTCAATCTCAATTGTTGGATGGTAACATTTGTACTTTGTCTGGGATAGAATCTTTTTAGGTGCTTATTTCAATATTATAGTTTATTGTTCACTGAATCGCTGATCACTCCCATCATGTTTTCATTCTAGGTCTTCCTCCCCTTGTGTTCCGCCGAATTCTTGAAATTCTGACTTATTTGGCCACAAATCATTCTGCTGTTGCAAAATTGTTGTTTCATTTTGATCAATCTATTATTTCTGATTCTTCACGTCCAGTTAATGTGCATACAAATGAGAAAGGGAAAGAGAAGGTTACTGAAGAGGGACCTACACTAAATCCCTCTAAAGCTGAGACAGGGGTTGTTCCTCTAGTCCTCTTTCTGAAGCTCTTGAGTCGACCCCTGTTTTTACGCAGCAATGCTCATCTTGAGCAGGTAATGGGTCTGATTCAAGTTATAGTTGATACAGCAGCTTCAAAATTAGAAAGTCAATCACAGTCTGAAAAAGAAATGGCAGATACCCAAAATTTGTCAGCCAGTGAAGCCCCAAGTAATACTGAGAAGGATGCTCCTTTGGTGGAGTCGGACTCTAATCAACAAGATAAGCGTGCAGATATGCGTGTATGCCATTCTGAAGGGAAGAAGAATGTAGATATGTACATTATCTTCTTGCAGTTGCCACAATCTGATTTGCGGAATTTGTGCAGTCTTCTTGGTCGTGAAGGGTGCTACTCTTAACCTTTTCATATTTATACTTTCCTTTTTTTTAAGTACGGTATTTAGAATAGATGTCATTTTAAAAAATTGTTATACTGTCTCGCCTGTTAATTCTCATTTCCATCTCCATATTTTTCTAAAGTTGTGATGAACAATAGTGACCAATTTGACATTATTTTAGGCTCTCGGATAAAATGTATATGCTTGCTGGTGAAGTGCTGAAGAAATTGGCTTTCATTGTTCCATCCCATAGGAAGTTTTTTACTGTAGAGCTTTCCGAATCAGCTCATGCTTTGACTGGTTCAGCCATAAGTGAGCTTGTCACACTACAAAAAACAAATATGCTTGGTTTAAGTGCTGGTTCTATGGCTGGTGCAGCCATTCTACGTGTGCTGCAAGCTCTTAGTTCACTCACTTCACTTAATACTGTGGGTGAGATGGATATGGATAATGGTGTGGATCAGCATGATGATCAAGCAACTATTTGGAATTTAAATACTGCGCTTGAGCCATTGTGGCAAGAACTGAGTAATTGTATAAGTGCTGCTGAGATGCAGCTTGGACAGAGCTCTTTCTCTCCTAACATGTCAAACATAAATGTTGCTGAAAATCTGCAAGGTTCTTCTACATCACCACCTCTTCCTCCAGGAACACAGAGATTATTGCCTTTTATTGAGGCTTTCTTTGTTTTGTGTGAAAAGCTACAAGCAAATGAATCCTTCATGCAGCAAGACCATGGAAATGCGACTGCTAGAGAAGTCAAGGAGTCTGCTGGTTGTTCAGCTTCAACGAGTGTAAAAGGTGGTGGAGACTCACTGCGAAAACTTGATGGGGCTATCACTTTCACAAGATTTGCTGAAAAGCATCGCCGACTTTCAAATGCTTTCATTAGGCAGAACCCAGGTTTGTTGGAGAAATCACTTTCCATGATGCTCAAGGCGCCAAGGTTGATTGACTTTGATAACAAGAGAGCCTATTTCCGCTCAAGAATAAGACAACAACATGACCAACACTTGTCTGGGCCATTGCGTATAAGTGTAAGGAGGGCTTATATTTTGGAGGACTCTTATAATCAGTTAAGGATGCGTCCTACTCAGGATCTAAAGGGGCGGTTAAATGTTCAATTTCAAGGTGAAGAGGGTATTGATGCAGGTGGTCTCACCAGAGAATGGTATCAGCTGCTATCAAGGGTCATATTTGACAAAGGTGCTTTACTTTTCACAACAGTGGGTAACAATGCAACTTTCCAACCAAACCCTAACTCAGTCTATCAGACTGAACATCTCTCATACTTCAAGTTTGTGGGCCGAGTGGTATGTTTTCAAAGACTTTTTATCTGTGGTATCATGATAATATAAACCCCCCCTCCCCCTGATTTCTTTTATTTTGCTGGGTGATATATAGTTAAAGCTGTCTATGACACCAATATTAAACTTTGGTTAACTGTTGAGTGGTTTTGAATCTTTGACAGTTGTCTGATTTTACATGCAGGTGGGGAAGGCTTTGTTTGATGGGCAACTGCTGGATGTTTACTTTACCCGATCTTTCTACAAGCATATACTGGGTGTTAAGGTTACATACCATGATATTGAAGCGGTTGATCCTGATTACTATAAGAATTTGAAATGGATGTTGGAGGTGAGTTTCAATTTACAATCTTTAACACTTTATTGGCTATTTTTCATAGGCAACATGCACACACTTAAGGGTCAGGCCATATAGGAGTGTCATGATTGTGGGTGGTGAGGGAGAGAAGTGTCAGCCTCATCATAGAGGTGAGCGACATGGGGGAGGTGCGTGTGTTTTGGGAAGTCATGTATAAAATTGTGATTTCAGAAATTGTTAATTTACCTATGTTCGAGGCTAATTATATAGTTGGATAAAATACAAACTTAAGTGACTGGGTATTATAAGCCACCATATCGATTTTTCTAACAAGCTTTGTTGAATATGCCTATATCAGTCCATTTGTATTCATGATATACTTGTTTTCTGTATGCATTTTATTTAATTTTATTTTTGTATCTACATAACAGAATGATGTGAGTGATGTTCCTGATCTGACATTTAGCATGGATGCTGACGAGGAAAAGCATATTCTTTATGAGAAGAATGAGGTAAATGAGCATTTTATTTTGGCTTATCATGTCTTGCCTGTGTACTAGGTTAAAAGTAAAAATAGATATCCATAAATCTTTAACCTTTAATCTGACTTTATTTTTAATTTCAATATATTAACTCTAGAAAAATTCTCCTTACCATTTTGCTTTTGGTGTCTCCCGAAATTCTGAAATAGGTCACTGATTATGAGCTTAAACCTGGAGGAAGGAACATAAGGGTTACAGAAGAAACAAAGCACGAGTATGTTGACCTTGTTGCTGAACATCTTTTGACAAATGCCATCCGTCCTCAAATCAATTCCTTCCTAGAAGGTTTTAATGAATTGGTTCCACGAGAACTCATATCCATATTTAATGACAAAGAGCTTGAGCTTCTCATAAGTGGTCTTCCAGAAATTGATTGTGAGTTGGTATTATCATTTGTTAAATTATGTATTATATTTTTAATCACCAATGAAGCACCTGAATGGTGTTATTCTCCCTACAGTGGATGACTTGAAGGCCAACACTGAGTATACTGGCTATACAGTGGCATCAAATGTTGTTCAATGGTTCTGGGAAGTGGTCAAAACTTTCAACAAAGAAGACATGGCAAGATTACTGCAATTTGTGACTGGAACATCAAAGGTGATCTGATGGAAACATAAAATTGTCATCTTATAAATAAATATTTCAATCACATGCTACCCTAAACATATAGGGCATATCAAGAAAACTGTTTTTGTAAGAATAAAAAATGTATGGTCGAAGATTAGTTGTTACTGAATAGTTCTATGCATTTATAAGTTGTCATTTTGTTATCTGTGATGAATTTTATAAGTTCAACAGTTCTTTTAAACTTTTCCTAATTTGAGTATAACAAAAGTTACTTGTAGTTTCATATTCGTTCCATTCTTATCTGGTTAAGTCTAGCAGATCTCACAGCTTCATTTATATTTGTTCCTCCCTACAATATAAATATGGCTCAATGAATGATATAAATGCATTTCCCTTGTCAGAGATTTACATGACCTCATTTATGATATAGTTCTTGAAGTATTGGAGAATATTAGCCTTCTGCCAGATGTGTTGTGACTGTTGTTCGTTACTGATATATGTTCAAGTATGCAACACAAATACATGAATTTTACCATGTAGTATGCTGTAAACGGTTGTGATGTATTATTCTCAAGGGTTTTTTGGGGGTAGTGGGGTGGTGAGGTTAATCTTGTTGGGGTGCTTCTCATATTGTTTGTCATCTTAGGGTAAAAGTACTTAACTTTGTTAGGGGTATTTAATTTCCTTTAAAATACACTTAGTAACATATGTAGCCTTTGTTGTAACCTGTTTTTCAGGTTCCGTTGGAGGGCTTTAAGGCCTTGCAGGGCATCTCTGGTCCGCAAAGGTTTCAGATTCACAAGGCATATGGAGCACCTGATCGTCTGCCATCAGCTCATACTTGGTAAGTAGATATTATTATATATATAGTCTGTCCTCATCCATGCGTTTAGTACAAATACAATGTCTGCATGATGAGTTTCAGCCATCCTAATTGCTTATCACTTTCAACTTCAGCTTCAATCAACTTGACCTTCCTGAGTATACCTCTAAGGAACAGCTTCAAGAACGTTTGTTACTTGCAATCCATGAGGCTAGTGAAGGGTTTGGTTTTGGTTGATCAGTATTTTGGTGAGATATTTTTGCACAGCGATCACACCATTGGTGTCTCCAACCTGTCGTTCGGAGGTCAGACATCTATTTCCTTGTATATATATTTATGTACGTGTGTCTTTCATTTGATCAGGGAAAATATTATTGTGCTCAGTTGGTCCAACTGATTCTCTAATAAATCTCCGAACTCCACATTCTTTTGTTCAAATATCATTGTGATCCTATCGGAGAGTTAATATTTTTCACCCTTTCCTCTAAAAAAAATAAAAATGAAAGAGGGACATCTAGTTGCGGTTGTATTTGTTGCAGATTTAATTAATTTTTTGAATTTTGAAAGAATGATGACTCATGGTTCGCTTCTGTTTTTGATCAGAAGAAGTTTGCTCTGTTGATCTGTTGTGGTCTCTATTGCATCACAATGAGGCATTTTGGTGTTGGTGATGAGTTTATTATGATGCTCTCCAAGCAAAAGTGGTAGAATGTTTTTTTCCCTTGTGTAATTCTGCCATGCCTAGTTTGGGAGCTTTCTGACGCGCCTTTATACTGTGTCTAGCTTTTGCAATCTGATCATATCTTATTTTTTATGTAGTTTCTATGGCCAAACAGCCTTTTATAGCTCTAGAATTTACCAATAAGATTGAGTATGTACATACTCTGGAATACATAATTCATGCTTTTGCTCCACAAAGAAATTGTTCCTTCGTTAGACACAACTCTCAAACATGAAATATAGATAAAAAAAACTACATTATCCGGTTCCCAGTTCCTTTTTAACTTGCAATTCTTTTCTTAAACAAAATGAAGAATACATAAATAAATCTAGCTTATGAATACTCGCAATCGCGATTTAATTCAGTAATTAATTTGTTTATCAACCCCGAATTTTGGAAATATTTTTTAAAATGTTGTCACGGTGCGATATCTATTAAGACAATATTATGTGGTACCATTTAAGTTACTAACATGTTTTTCGGTAAATGGTATATCTACATGTTACCTCTTTTTATCAAAATTTATGAAAATTGAATTTGTAGAAGAAAATTTGATATTTTAAAAAATTAATCATAGTTATCAAGTTTAGAACACACTGTTCTTAACATTGAATTAACAAACATGGTAAATAATAATTTTTTAGTAAATTTAACTAAAATTAAGAAATAAATAATAAGAACTAATTGATAAATAAGTTTAGAAAGTTAATGAAGTCATACGAAATAGGAAAACTTAAATACAATCTTTTTTTACTCCATCTTATGCAAGCATTTCTTTCGGGTTCTTCATGCATTCATATTAAAAGTTAAAAATACCTTTCTCTTGAGAAATTTGGGAGGTGTAGGAAGAAAATATGAGTTATAGGAAATAAAACCCCCCTTTCGATTCTTCCTTCAGCTCTATTTTCCGAGACATATGTAAGCTTGCTGCAATCACACAACATATACAAGTAAAACTCAGTGAACATAAAACTAGATTTGATAAATTAAGTATAAATTTTTTATACTATATTACTAATGATAAGGTAACATGGTCGTGCATCATGTCAACAAAATTAGACGATTATAGCTTGTTCGTTATACGATATGTTTGTGATAACATTAGGTGTGAGTAATAATACCTTTTGTTTTCCCTTCTCTCTTCTAATCTTTCTTCTTGTTCCAATTTTTATGTTCTTTCTTGTATTAATGGGCTTTGTTTTTGTTGCTTTGGCAAGTGTTATCTTCACCTTCTTTTTTTTGTTTCTTTATAGTTTTTTCTTGCTTTGGAGCGACAATCTTTATATTCTGGTATTAGATCTCTTCTTTTGAAGAACTTTGTTGCACTTTCTCCTTTTCTTGATTTTTTTATATCATATACGTTTTCTCTTATAAATATGGCTGAAAAACATTTGACACAAACTTTTCTTTATCTCCATCTTAACGAGAATCCTGTTGCTTCTCTTGTTTCACTTATTCTTGATGTGATGAATTATCACTCATGAAATAGATTGATCATTACAATCCTGAGCGCTAAAAACAAGGTGGAACTTGTTCTTGGTAACACACCTAGATTAGAAAAGTCACTCTAATTCTTTGCTTGGATCTGCTGTAACAACATGGTGGTTTCGTGGTTGGTTCACTTTGTCTCCCTACCTTATAAGACAAAACATAATATGAAAATGTATGGCGTCTGACATGAATGACCTAAAAATGAGATATTCCCAACAGAATCTTTTTCGAATTTGAGATTTACAAATGGAAATGTCTTCACCTATGTTCTTAACTGTAAAATAAATTTTCTCTTCCATTTTATATGATGTCAAAACCAATAAGAAGATTGGTTTAATTGATGTTAGATTGTATGTTTTAATTCTTTTACTAATTGATAATCTCTTGCTCAAATTAATGTATCAACTTACAATTGTAATATTAAAAACACTAGCTTGTGGCATCATAGACTAGGAAATCCTTCCAATAATAGACTAGATTTTTTGAGATCTCAATATTCTTATATTCCTATTGAAAAAATTTATATTCCTATTGAAAAATCTTATATTTAATACTTGTCATAAAGTTAAATAGAGAAAACTTCATTTTTGAATTATTAAACATGAATATTTTGAGTCCTGCCTATGGTTTTCATGTATGATTATAGATATTTTTTAACTATTGCTGATAATTACTCGCGTTATACTTGGAATTTTTCTATGATTACAAAATATGAAGTTATAAATAACATGACTAGTTTTGTTGCATTTTTTGAATTTTTTTTTCAGTACTAATGTTCAAACCATATGAATTATAATGGTTTAGAGTTTGTTACAAATAATTTTTTCTCATTAAAATGCATAATATACCAAAAATACTTGTGTTGAAACTTATAAACAAAATGACACAGTTGAAAGAAAATATCAATTTTAAAAGTGAAATGTGTCTTACTTTTTCAAGCTAATTTACCTTATTTATTTTGGAATTTTACTATTTAACATGTTACTTTTCTCATTAATTGCATCCCACACCATTTTTAAAGAACGCATCTCTCTATGACAAGTTTTATGGAAGTTGACATTTTTATTTTACATGTTTTTGGTTGTTTGTTACTTCACCACTTTTAATGCCAATAGAAAGAAGCTTGATAGTAAGCTATTTCTAGAGTTTTTCCTGGTTTTCAATCTCACACAAAAGGATACATTTTTCTTAATTTTAAAAGTTACCAAATTGAGATCTCAAGACATATAATTTTTAATGAAAATAACTTTTCGTATAAATTAAATACTAATATTTAGGAGAGTACCAACAACTTATCTATCCAATCCGCAAAATTATGAAAGAAATTATGATATTCTAGGCTCTAAAACTGAGCAATGCAGTGTTGATACTTATAATATTACATATGTTTGCTCCTTGATGAAAACAATATCACTCCCTTATGGCGATTTACATGTATTACATGCCTACTAGCTTATCTACAAGACTACCAAACTTCAAGTCTATAGAGTAATAATGTAAGTACTAAATATCCTATACAATCTTTTGTTTCTTATCATGCTTTATCTGTTGACTTTAAAAATGCTATATTTTCTATCTCTGCACATGTTGAACCCAAAAATGATGAGGAAGTTTCTAAACAATCATGTTGGGTACAAGCAATGAAAGATAAACTAGAGACACTTGAACAAAATAAAACTTGGGCCATTACTTCTCTACCACCTGGAAAGACAACTATTGGCTGCAGATCAAACACATATTGATGACTCAATCAAAAGATACAAGGTGAGATTTGTTGCTAAGTGTACCTTTCTTATGTGGCAAAAATTACAACCCTACGTCTCCTTTTAGCCTTTATAACTGTCAACAATTAGTTACTTAAGTAATTAGATGTTAACAATGTTTTCATGCATGAAGATCTCAATGAAGGAGTCTACATGCACTTCCACTCGGATTTCCTTGGACAAACAAACACAATGTTTGCAAATTTCAAAGGTCTTTTACGATTGGAGACAAGTTGGATGACAATGGTATCTCAAATTATCCAACTTTTTATCTTCTCAAAACTATATTCTGTCTACTGCTGATCACTCATTCTTTTTAAAACATACTAATAATTATTACTGCCTTGTTTCTTTATGTAGAGGATATTGTCCTCACTGAAAATGACTTTGAGGAAATCAATCGAATCGCCACTTTTTTGGATAAACACTTCAAGATAAAGAGCTTAGGTTATCTAACCTATTTCTTAGGTCTAGAAGTTGCTCGCAATAATTATGGTATTCATCTTTGTCAACGCAAGTATGCTCGCTTGTGGTCATGTGCCCACTCCAATTGTTCACCCTGTTTGTCTTTCTGCTACTACTGGCACTCAACTAAGTGAAGAAGATGAATATTCATCCTATCAAAAACTCATTGGATGTCTTCTATATTTAACTAATACCAGACTTGATATTGTTTTCTCAATCAACAATCTTATTTAGTTTGTTTGTGCCCCTATTTCACATCATCAACGTGCTGCTTTCCAAATTCTTCGGTACTTAAAGAATTCCACTGGATCGGGTATATTCTTCTCCCACAACAATTTTATCCAGCTTAAAGCTTATAATGACTCAAATTGGGCATCTTGTTCAAAAACTCATAAGTCAGTGACATGATTCTTTGTTTATTTGGGAGATTCTCCCATATTTTGGAAATCAAAGAAATAACAAATTATCTTTAGAGACTCCTTAGAGGTTGAATATAGAGCTTTTTTCGCCACCACCTGGGAGATTCAATGGATAACTTATCTCCCCCAAGATCTATGTGTTCTTTACACTCAACCTGTTATTCTATACCATGACAACAACTCTGACATCCAGATTGCTTCTAACCAAGTTTTTCATGAAAGGACGTAGCACATCAAAATTGTTTGTCATATTCTTCGAGAAAAACTCAATGTTGGTCTCCTAAAATTGCTTCCCATTTCATCTTCCATGCAAGTTGCTGATATCTTCACCAAACCCTTAACTCATGTTAATTTTCGGAGTCTACATTGCAAGTTGGGAATGTAGAATATATATTCCCAACTTGAGGGGGCTGATAAAGTAGCATGTTCGTGCATAAGATGATGGTCGACAATATTAGACAATCCTAGCTTGCTCGTGTATCAGGCAATAGTTGATCAAACGATATATTTGTGCTAACATTAGATGATCTTTCAGTTTGTAAGTGTGAAAGCAATAATACTTTTTGTTTTCTCTCTTCTAATATTTTCTTATTGCTCCAATTTTTCTATTCTTTCTTGCCCTAGGGTATTTGTTTTCGTTGCTTTTGTAGGTGTTATCTTCACCTTCTTTCTTTGGTTTCTTTGTGGTTCTTTCTTGCTTTGGAGGGACAACCTTCGTAATAACCAATAAATTAAAAATCTTTATGTTTTAAAATTAATCATTTAAAATTTATCAAAATTATTGTTTATAATATAATGGGAGGGATATATAAATTGTGAAAGAAAATTAAGTTTTCTCTTATGAGAACTTTATGGAGTTATAAGAATCCAAATTTGATCTTATCATAGTAACATTTGGTGATCAACCCTTCCCCTAAATATCAAAACATACCCCCTTTTGTTTTCTCATCATTTGGTATCAGAGGAAGTGATGTGAAAACATAATGAGACTGTTTTGATATTCAATTTGGGGAACAATATGGATGTCACACTCAAAAAAATGAGAATATGAGTGATAATTCATGGTGTCAAATGACTTCCTTACTAGTTAAGTAAATGAAGCAAAACATGTGTTAGTTGCTTTAGATTAGTACAAAGGGGTGATTGTTATATTTGAATGACATGTTGGACTTGGACAGTCTACTTTCAAGAGTTCAATCTTAATAGTTTAGTCTGAACCTTTTGGTACATTTTTGACAAAACATGTTTACCTCATGAGTTTTTATATAATCATTATTTAGTTTTGATGCAATGTTGATTTCATGTGAGTGTTTTAACATAACAAAAAGAAAATTTACCCACAAGTTATTAGACTATCAACATCAAAACATATGTTCTAGAAAAGAGTTTCAGAAGGTGTAACATAAGAAAACTCAACTAAAACAAGTTATAATATATAAGATATAGATTTAATTATGAACTCCTTATATCATCTATGACTTACATTATAATTTAACTTTTCCAAAGTAATTAAAAATACTCACTTACACATAGATATGTAAAGCACCACTAATAAATGCTTCATCAACATTTATGGCATTGTCGTTACAACTTACCAATCACTATGGTTATTTGTGTTGTGGGTTTGGTTCTTTTTTTACTACAAATACATGTGAACCAAACATAAAAATTATATATAGTTCGATTTACAATAAAAACAAACCAAATGATTTTTTGCGGTTTGATTTAGATCAATTTGTAGTTTATTGAATAATTTTCTATTAATACATGTATTTGGTTCTATCTATATTTTTTAATTTGATAACATAATGTTATATCATGATAAATAATTTCATTCTTTACTTTAGAGCAATAAATTATTTATTATTTTTAACACTGTGTATAGCATTAAATAATTTATTTACATATATTAACAACATTCTTTCTTTCTTATAAAAAAAACTAAAATAGTATATATAAACACAATGAATGTCTATACTTAAAAGGAAAACAAATGATTATATTATATTTATACATTAAGACATATATACTATACCTTATGATATACTTTTCTCACCACACACTTTACCACTTTCATATATTATATATTGCTCAAAATTCAAAGCATAAACATCAACACTAGTTCCTAAGTATATATATTATTTCCTTCTATTAACCTTTTCTTTCATTTAAATACTTTTCTACTTTAAGGCTAATATTTAACTTTTAGGTCACCATGATAACTCTTTCTCTATCTTGCTCATATGTTAAAAAGTGTTGTTACTCATTTGTCATAAATTTACAGGCATAAACCAATATGTCAAACTAAAAATCAAACCAAATTATTCAACCAATATGTCAAACTAAAAATCAAACCAAATTATTCAACGGTTGTGGAAAAAATATCCAAATTAATAAAAAATATTATTTTAATTAGTTCTCACTTTTTAGACAAGTTTTTAATTGATTGAATTCTAAAACCCCTACCAACACGAATAAGAGCACTAGGATAAATCTAACATGGTGTTTTACAAAGAAATTTTGGGTTCTTAAATTTCGAAAGGGTTCCAAAACCCACTCAAAATTCTTTGCAATTTTCTTCTTACGCTCAGTGCATCTTCTCTGCGCCATGACTACCCTCTTGCAAGCAAAATTGTTGTTGAAAGTAATATTCGTTTCTCTCTTTCTTAATCCTTCAATTCCATTTAGTTTAAGCATGTATTTGTGTGTTTGGTTCATGCCCATCTCATTACCAATTGTTCTCTTGTTGTTTGAGCCCTACGGACACATACTCGATTCAGAATTAGCTCTTTTTATCCCTTATGTCCTTGTAAAGTAGCGATTTTTATGCCACCCAATTTGGTGATGTGGGTAATGCGAAGGGGAAAATATAAGGACATTTGTTTATTTGTCGGACTCGTAAGGCTTGCCAGATATCATCCCTTTAGGATGCTTGTTTTAGTTATGGTGTAGCACTCTGTTTAGATGTAATTGTCAACGGTTATCTACCATTTCTAGCTCTATCTAGTTTATGCTCCAAAAAAGGTGTAGGCAGCTTAATGTTAGTTACTTGGTGGGGATATCCAGGGTTAAAGGTATGAGAAAAATTAAGTGCTGACTAAAACACCATTTCGGCCTCTGCAGATTTTAGGTTGTGGGTTAGTCCAAAAAGATGAAAAATCATCCTTTTTATTCATGAAAGATGGCTTGTACATTGTTTTTTTGTTGGTGGGCATGATATGTTTGTGATTATTTGTTAATTCTGGATCATTCTTGAGGCAAATAGACGAAGCGTGCTATTTAAATTGTTTGATCAATGCTTGTAGTTGTTTTCTGTTTGTTATGCATTGTACACAGTTTTACCAGTAATCTGCAGTGAATGATGCATTATAATGTGAACTAAATTGGAACAATGAGGAGTATCAAATCAAGTTTCAAAGATAACTTTACAAATGAAGTTTGCGTGCATCATGGAATTGAAGTTTGAACATGATCGTATGAATCTATGATTTCTACGAACATGGTCCGAATTGGGTCACGTGAATGTTGAGTCTGGCTTGCGTTTGCTTCACTATGTTCATTGTTTTTCTTGCATACCAGAATTAAAAGTGTTAGAAAATCAGTATTCCCTATTATTTTCCTCTTAACCGCTGTGATGGAAAAGAATAATTATGCAATTAGTACGTATTACGTGATGATACTTTCAGTAGCCGTAGCAAAGCAGTGTTATGATGTTAATAGTACTGAATATCCCTATATTGTTCCTTAGTCTCTTTTTTGGGGATGTTTTATCAAAATGGGAAAAATACATTAGTTTCTCGCATAAAAGGAGTACAGTGCTGGTTGCAAGACATCTGGGCGCTTCTCCTTACAAGTTAATTTTGGGATGTTCAGGGAAAGGTTTTAGGTGTAATTTTTTTTTTTTCAGGATTATGGTGTGGCATCATTGATGGTGCAAAATGTTATATGTTTCAGCATAGATTTATGCTCTTCTTCTTAGCCTCTCCCCGTGAACCTATGATGGTTCTTTAGTTGTTATGCCAAGGGAGTTGTGCGAAGTAAGTTCGTATTTTACATATTGGAGGAGAGTGGTTGTTTCAGGGTGATATGTGCTTTGTGCAGAATAACTGAATTCCCTATTCAAGAGGGGATCTACTCCAAAGAGAAAAAAAAATCTGTTTTCCAAAATAATTCTTTTCTGTGATTCTCGTTATGTTCCTCCAATGATATCACAATGAAGGTAGTAATCTAAAATTTGGATCACTATCCACTTGGCAATTTAAGATTATTTGCATAATAAAAGTGAGGCTAAAATTCTAATTTTGTATCCCCATTTCAAAATAGAGACATTTAGTCACCTAGTTTTTCAAAATTAGTGATTTTAAATATTTCTATTTTTAAATAAGAGGATCAGAATTGTGGATTAAAAACATAGGGGAAACAAAATTCTTCTTTGGCCTAAATAATTAAGAAAAGTGGGAGTCTACAGACGAAACATATTTTGCTTGAAAGTTCTGCATCCGATTTGGTTTCAGACTTTCAGCATGAGCTTTTTGGGCCTTCTGCTGCATTGTGGTGGGATTCCTGGCAAAGTTTGGGTCAAATGACAGGGGGTTAGACGAGTGTACTAGAGATTGTTTTCTGCTCTGATTATATTTTCTTTCTTCTACTTTTTAATCTTCCTCTTCCCCTGTAGTGGAGGTTTCCTCCTCAAGTACAATTTTACAGTTGTTATAATTATAGGAATAAGGAGTTGATTCTATATAGTCTAGAATATCTAGCTTACATATGTATCATTAGGAATGTTTTTATTTATTCCTGTTTCATATCTTTGTTATTAGAAGATATCAAATCCCCTCTATCTATTGTATTGGTTATTTTTTTTGAATTAAATAAACCATCCATTGGAAAAAAAACTTCCATTGGAGATGTCTTATAATTTAAAAAAACCTTAAAAATCTCAATTACTAATTTTATAGTTATTGAAAGGAATTTGTTGGTATGCCATCTTGTGTATATTTTTTTAAAATTTATAATATTGAAGATTGAATTTTAGTGAACTTAACTAACTAAAATGGTACAATAAGTGCAGGCTTTTAACTTTTTTCCATAACCAAGAAAAGAGTCAAATTCGCATATGGGAAATTGAAGTTAAGCTGATATTTGGTAAAAATAACAGACGGGTACTGAAATCTTGCACACCACACCAATCCCTAAGAAAATGTGCAAATGGCAACTTGACTTCATGCCATGACATTAGGGAATCCGCTCTCATTTCCAATCCACAACCTTGAGCTGCAAACATTTGAACTTTGTGCAAGTGGGAAAACAAACTAAATATTGTGTTTTGAAAGTGAAAAGGTTTGATTGAGAGACATGGGAGGGAGCAAGAAGAGGAAGAGAAATGAACAACAACAAGGAAGCAATGGAATTGTATATTCAGAAAGCCCACCGGACTTTGCTCTTTTGGCATCTCTCTACCCTTCCTTCCACGCATTCGTCCAATCCTCGCCTCCTCACATGCGCCCCACCATCGATTGGACCGACTTCAATGCCACACGTGAACTCACACGCGTCTTGCTCCATCATCGTCACAATTTGACTTGGTTTGCCTCTCTCTCTCTCTCACTGTCAACTCAATTATTGACATTGTTGCTGATGAATCTATTTGGTAGGTGGATTCCTGATGGGCAACTCTGCCCCACTGTGCCCAACCGCTGCAATTACATTCACTGGCTTCAACATCTTCTTTCATCGGACATCATTCCTGGCACCATTTCAAGGGATGCCAAGGTTAGGGGATTTGACATAGGAACTGGAACTAGTTGCATTTACCCTCTTCTTGGTGCTTCCCTCCATGGGTGGAGTTTTGTAGGATCAGGTATATCCTTTTTCAACAAAATTATATAAGTTAGATGTAGCTCTTTAATTGATTTTGGTGTTATTTTTCAATTTAAATTTAAATTTTACTTTGGCAATGAGCGCAATGAAGGATTGTTTAGATTTTCACATGAAATTTTAATTGTGATTAGAAAAGATCATCAAAAGCACACTAGGAACACCAGTTTGGTGTGACATGGTTAGCAGATAAAATCTGTCTGTTAGGCGCGGGCCAGAGATTCAATCTGTAGTTTATTTGTATGAAAATATATCTATTGGGAGAGGTCAATCTCTTGGATGAATTTTAGTACCTCGAAGGATTCCTTGACCTTCAGCTGTGGATACCCTGGGTATTGAAAGACATCGCCAAAGGCATGTAAGGAACACCAACATGGTGTGACATGCCCCTTAAGAATGTGGTCAGAGGTTTAATTCCCAAGTTTGTGTAAAACATTAGGATTAGGAGAGGTTAGTCTAATAAATGGATTTTAGTATCTGAAGGGATTAGTTCCAGCCTCTCGTCTTGGGATACCTTGTGTTCACAAAAATAAAATAATAAACTTTGTTCATGTTTTATTCATTGCTTTTGGCGGTCTTCTTTCTGTAACTATTATCAAAATTGATATTTAAATTTGCTTACAATGACTGTGTGCAGATGTGACTGATGTTGCAATTGAGTGGGCAGAGAAAAATGTTAGTAGCAATTCACATATTTCTCATCTGATTGAAATCAGAAAGGTTAAAGACAATGGAAATGCTCCCTGTGTGGAAGTTGAAGAGTCGGTGAACAGTGACCAGACAAATTCGTGCAAGAAAACTGACGTGGAGGTAGCTCCTTTGCCTCTTGATTTGCATGTCTGTGAGAATAAGAATTATCATGGACCTCCCATACTTGTTGGTGTGGTCAGGGATGATGAGAAGTTTGATTTCTGTATGTGCAATCCACCATTTTTTGAAAGCTTGAAGGAAGCTGGACTCAATCCCAAAACTTCTTGTGGTGGGACTTCTCATGAAATGGTTTGCCCTGGTGGTGAGAGGGCCTTCATTATTCGTATTATTGAAGATAGTACACAATTGAAGCAGCATTTTCGGTATTACTATTTGTTTATCAAAATAATTTCTGTTTTCTCATATTTGTGCAATTACACCCCTGTATGCTTGTAATAAATTTGGGCTTTCATTTTAATTGTTCATAGGTGGTTCACTTCAATGGTTGGTAAAAAATCAAATCTTAAGTATCTTGTATCAACACTTTGGGGGCTTGGTGTTTCCATAGTGAAGACAACTGAATTTGTTCAAGGCAGGACATTCCGGTGGGGGCTTGCTTGGTCTTTCTTGCCTCCTGTTCATAAGCCATCAATTTCTTTATCCAAGAAGATAAACACATCCTTCACGCTTGAGGTATAGTATACTAGTATCTACAATGAAGTTTGTAATAATTGCATTGTTTTATCTAGACACAAACTCACATATGTATGTACATGGATAATGCAATTTGGTGTGGTTAAAAACCAAAGCTATAGGAATCACCATTCAAAACGTGACTTGCTGTGTCAATTTTTGAACTGTGAATCATAATTTGTATTGAATAGTAAGATTTAGAAGGCAATGAAAAATTACTTAAAATATCATATAGATATGTAGTGTTCATTGTAAATTGTTTGATCTAGATAAAACAACTTAACTCTGAAGTCTCATTAAAAAATTATAAGTTTTTATGAGTTTGCGAATCCTTTACTTTAGAAGAGTGGAAATGAAGACAAATAAAGTTGTGCAATAATAAAATAGGATTAGTTCAAAAGTGTTCCTTCAATTTATTTTAGTTAACCAATTAAACTTTATATGAATTTAATTTTTTTCATTAGAATTGATGAAAGAGAAGTAAAAAATAACGTATCATTGAATCATGCCATTTGTATTGATAATATGATGTTGCGCAGATCCATTTATCTATTGTCAAATTGAGTCATTTAAGATTCATTATAGAATATGTATTGGTAGGTGTCAATTGTATCAAATTGTAAGATTTAATTCAGAAAGTGGTTTTAACAGCAATCTGTCTGTGTACTAGAAGGCTCGGGATTAATTTCATCAACTTAAGGGTGTGCCTATTGTAAGATAATATGTATGGTATCTAACTCAAAGAGGCTTCCTGCTAGATGGAAGGAAGTACATGTACAGCTAGTTAAGTTCAAACTTCAGAAGCCTGGTCAACTATTGGAACATGAAAACAATTTTTCGTGCGTATTATGGTTGGGCTTGGTGATGTGTGGCACCTTGTAATGGGAATACTTCCCCCAAATGAATGAATGTTATGGTTATCCTTCCATTCTTTTAAGCACACAAGAAATATCTTATTTGATGCGTAACTCTAGTTGGTTTGAGCATTCAGTTCTTGCTAGTGCATTTATCCTTTGCGTACAAGGTTGTCTGGTAGGAACCCAGTGTTTCCTGTAGGGGAAAAAGTTTGTTTTGATTTCCAGTATGAAAGAGATCTTTAATTATATTAAGTACATGTTAAATTGGCTTGAGATAGTGATTAATTGCACCTATAACATTTTCATGTGTCTCGTCACTTTTGGTATCCTCGGATGTGATGAAACAGATTTATTTTTCAGGGTCTTCAACGCCAACATAGTGCCATTAATGTGTTGGAAACTGTTAAGTCTCACTTTTCTTCACATGGCCTGTCCTGTTCATTGAATACCTCCTCTTTCACAGTGGATGTAAGATCAGTCATTCTTAAGACTTTGATTCTGATTTAATTTCCTTATGATGGCTATTAATCACGATCTCATTATGATAGGTTGCAATATCAAAAGATGACTGTGATTCAATCTCGAGGAATGATTTAACAATTGTCAATAATTCCACTGATTGCCAACCTAAAAGAGAGACATCTAATGAATCGAGTTTGAATATTTCTCTTGAGAAATTATGCTTTCGTATATCGGTATGCTTGCTATCTTTTTTTTACCTGGCTTTCAAAATTGACTTTGGTTGGCAGAATTGACGTTGATATTAAGTTATGTATCTTATCCTACAGGTTTTTCAGCAAATCCCTGGGACACTGTTGGTAAAAGGTTCATTACAAGACAAGAATAGCCCGTTATCAGGTTTTTCTCTAACCTGATTTTCCAATTTCAATTTTTCTAAATGTCTTTTCCATTATTTTAGTGTAGCACTTTGCCTAGAAACTAGAAATAGCTTTGGTGGAATAAGTTCTTTTTCTAGGCTTCAGAGATATCCTTTTTGGCTTAGTGAAATGATTAACATTATGTGCATCATAAAATAAATACAATCAGTCTGATAATTTGTCACCACATTACTGAAAATTTCTGTTTTTTACTGGTGAACATTGACTTCCCACATGCCACATGTTTGTACCTTAGACATTGGTTCCTACATTTCATATGTTGCTAATTGCTATGATGGTCAAGTGGCAGCACCTCTGCTATCTGGTGGATAACTGTCTAGTTTTGGGTTGTTCTTATGCAGGAGCATTCTCGGTGATTTTCCAACAATTAGAGGAAGCTTTGCGGAGTAAATTTTGTACTAAATCACTGTAGGGTTTTTATTATTTGATTTATTTTGGCAAAGTGAATATATATGATATGGGATGTTGAGATTATACAAAGCAATTACTGATGGTTTTGTTTAGTTAACCAAATCAACAGTTGAAGTTGAAATTTGTTCCTCGTGGGATCCGAATTTAAAATTGCCAAGGTTTTTCCCATATATATTACTTTATAATTAACAGATTTTACTTGACTACTTTGTCACAATCTTTAATCTATCTAAATGGAATTCATAATATTGTGATAAGGGAATCAAAAGACTAGTTTAATGACCATCATAACCAATGCTTTTGTAGAATTGTCATATGGATTATCCGACAGCACAGTAACACTTCTCTTTAACTTGATTTGTGATAGATTTTAGTTTCCTCAATGTTTTAAAACTGATTTTTTTTTTCTATTTTTAAAGTAGCTTTGATCCTTCTTTAGATTTTCTTTTATAAGTTCTTAAATTTTTTATGCAACTCTTTGAAGGCTGATGATAGATTCGAAATGTGAATAATTTAAAACTTTAGAACTTGACAGTTCAAAAAATTTGAAGGTTTTGTAAGGGTAGAGTAAGATTTATTTTCTTCTCAGCTGAGACAGAGTAGTTAGGAACAAAACTTTAGAATATTGGAGGATCTTCCTGGAAAAGAAAAAGAGCTGAGTATGATTTGAAGAGGAAAAAACTTGAGATTTTCAAAGAACGTTGGATGATAAGTTAATATTTTTGGTAGCATTTATATGCATCAAGATTTAAAATAATTTAGACTTATGAAAATTTCAAAATTAATCTAAATTACAGCATGAATTTATTGAAAGAAAATTCAAAATAAGAGTTAAAAAATTTAAACTAAAGGAGTCAAAGAATAACTAAAAATAAGTAATTATGATAATTTTTTTATTAGGTTTTTCCCATTAAACGGTAGGATGTGTCTTTTGTCCTTAATTCTACTTTGAACATGAGGTTAAAAATGGAGCAATCTAAAGTTTTTTATTACACGAGTAATTTTTTTTTATGTAATTGGGTTAAGTTTGTTTCTCGTATATAACTTTAATTTTATTATTTTATACTAAATTCTTACTCGTATACAATTTTAATTAATTAACATAATTAAATAAAAATTAATTAACATAATTAAATAAAGTTAAGCAATGAGATATAGAGTTCTAATTTAAAATAATTCACCACAATTTAATCTAATTTCATAAATTTTGATCTTTTCCCATACTAATAATAAAAAATTAAAATTAGCCCATTTTAGCCTAAACATGAAGCACGGATTCATACCGTTGCGTATGCTTTGAAATATTTAGGTACTTATTTTTACACTTATTTAGTGTTATTATAATACACACATTACTTAAACCGATACAAATAAAATAAAATAAAATAAAGTAAATACTTAAAACTAACTCATAAAAGATTAATAGTTGAAATTGTTAAAAAATATTATGAAATTTAAAATTATAAATAAAACTGGTTTAGTTGAGACCAGCCAAATTAGCCGTATTTATAAAAGAGTCTTTTTCCTTATAAAAATCAAAGGCAGTGTTTGGTTTCAGATGATGGAGATGAGTATGTTGGCTCCTTCTTTCCCTGGCTTCGCAAAACCCTCTGCAAGTCTAAAACTTTCTCTTCTTACTCTCAGGGCATCTTCTCTGCGCCATGACTACCCTCTTGCGAGCAAAGTTGTTGTGAAAAGTATTTTTCGTTCTCACCCTCTTACCTTTCAATTCCATTTAGTTGAAACTTGTATGTGTGTGTTTCATTCATGCCCATCTCATTTTCAATTGTTCTTGTGTTGTTTGAGCCCTATGGTTACATACTCGATTTAGAATTAGCTCCTTTTATCCCTTTTTCCTTGCAAAGCAGCAATTTTTATGCCTCCCAATTTGGTGATGTGGGTATTGCGAAGGAGAAAATATAAGGACATTTGTTTATTTGTTGGAGTTGCAAGCCTTGTCAGATATCATCCCTTTAGGATGCTTTTTTACTTATGGTGTAGCACTCTGTTTAAATGTCATCGATCAACTGTTATCTACCACTGCCAACACTAGGTAATTTATGCTTCAAAAAGGTTTAGGCAGCTTAATATTAGTTCCTTGGTGGGGATATCTAAGGTTAAGGGTATGGAAAAATTGAGTGCTGAGTAAAATACCATCAATGCTGGAAATTTTATTTTCTAGAAAAATTTATTTGAACATCTTTGGAAAGACAAATGATGGTAAAGTGACCCATAAGAGTGATACCAGGGAGCCCAATAGATTGAAAGACTGCATGAGATATTAAAGGGGACACATCAGGATTTTGTTGCCACTGCCTTATTATATTTCTTTATATTTTATTCCATATTAACGCATTGTGCAGATAGCCAATGATTGGATCAATGTATTGCTTTATATTGTAAAGTTTATGAAGGAAAAAAGGGAATGATGAATTGTTAGCTATAGTTAGTGTAGATGTGTACCTTGTCAACTCGCTTTTCTAGACTCTATCTAGGTCTTATAGGTTTTTAACCCCTCAAGAGATGAGTTTTCTTTTAAGAATATTTTTTGCCTCTTGTTTGTTTTATTTGTGATTGTTTCTCTATTTAGGAGGATTCTTGATCTTTCGTCCTTGTTATAGTGACAATAAAAATGTTCTTGTACACTGATAACAGAATCACTTTTGTCATTGTATCTACTTGATAAATAGAAGTACAAAGGTGTCTGTCATCTGGTTGACAACATTTGACATAGCCTTTAGCTAGTGTGAGAAGCATTTAGCTTCAAAGCACTAAGCATCTATCCAAATTTATGCAAAATTAAACTTGTCTTTTAAAGTAACTGATTGACCTAATGTACATAGCCAAACTACTGAAAGCATCTTGCGTCCAATCTCCAGGAGGATAATTTGTGCAGCTGCACTGCTATAACTTTTTCCTCTTTATAATATCTATCCGTATTACTGTTACATTCCCTGTGTGCCCTTCTCTTATTTTTTTCTCTTCTGTTGTCTCCATGCCATGGTGGCAAATTTATATTAATTTCAGATATTCCATCTTATAATTTACTTTTTTATATCAATTTCTACTTGTTTTTATCTGGAAGCAGATTTACCATATTCTACTGGTGAGACTACTTTGCGAAAGGAATTTTCTAATTTTGGCAAGATAGCTGAAGGTAAATGCACAAGTTTTCTCATTATTCATAATGGTATGGGCCTTGGGTGGTTTACATCTTGACTTAGTACTCTAACTCACACCTCTTGGTCATGCATTTTATGTGTGATGCAGTTAAAATGGTTAAAGATATGAACACAAAAAGATCTAAGGGTATTGCTTTCATTCAATATACATGCCAAGATGATGCCATGCTTGCACTAGAAACCATGGATCAGAAGGTTCAAATTTTCATAATATGCCTCATCCTTCTACTGCCACCATCCATGAGATTGGCAATTGAGTGCTCCCTTTTGATTTGTTTCTTGTCCATTGTCTACAGGATTTTTATGGTCGAACAATCTATGTGGAAATTGCTAGACTGGGTTGGGATTATTTTGGTGCAACCCCAAAGGCCTCAGGACCCCCAACCCCAAAGAAGTGGGATTCGCCAGAGCAAGAAGAAGTGGTAGATTGTTGGTACTGATCAAAATTCATAATTGAGTAAAGCTGTAGAAGAGAAAATGGTGAAACAACAAATATCAAGTTATATATATAAATATATGGCTATACAAGTTAGGGCTGGATGAAACATTATGTTTTAGTAATTATATTGATGCAATACTGTAGTTGATGTAATCTTTCATGGCATTCTTGATTTTGGCACAATAAAATGTAGTCCTTCCTGAAATCAACTTTGATCTATGTGTAGGGCTCCAACAGTTATAAATTTACTAGAAAGATTAAGGTTGTTTTCATTCATGAGTTTGAGGTACTGTTCTACATTTGATGTATCCTTAGTCCAGAACCTTAAACTAGATTTGCTTCTTAAATATATAAAAATATCATGTGTGATGGACTTAAATATAGGTAAAATTTAATAAATTCAATCTTAATTAGTGCTATTATTTTAAATATTTACTTATATATTATAATGAGGATAATTTAAAAATATTTTTTATAAAATCAAGAATGTTAAATAAGTTTAACTTGGCTCATAAATATGTTATTTAAGGAAATATTTATATTTCTACTCATTTGCACAAACTTTTACAAGTTGAATAAAAATAAGGGTGTTTTTGTAGTTAAAGATGATTGAGAACACAAATAAGAGCTTTCCTAAGATGTGGATGAGTACTCTCCTTAAAGATTTATCTACAGTATGTCGTGCAAATTTTGTAGGATACAACAAGAACTTTTCGGATGGTATCGAAGATCATAGAATTAGCAATCACTCAGAAGAGAGAGAGTCCAAAATAGGAGAATGTGTGAAAATGTGATTTAGAGGAGAGGAGTCACCTATTTATAAGGAGAGGAGACTTGACCTACATGGTCATATGCTCCCATGATCTTGTTAGGTTATGAAAGAAATGGTGAATGTTTTGAAAAAAAGAGAGACATGTTATGGTGAAAGGGGCATCAATATAGAACTTGGAAACAAGGCTCCAACGTTCACAAGGTCAAAAAAATAAGGAAATATGGACAAACTAACATTTATATTAACCAAACATAAAAATAAAATAAATAAATCAACCAAGTGGTAAAAAGAACCAAAACCTCCTTAATGCATGCACAAGGGAGAAATCGACAGAATTTGAATTGAACAATGCACAAGAAAGCCCAAATGAAACCCATAATTTCATGCACTTGAAGTCCACCTCCTTTGCTATCCACTTTGAAGGTACATGGATAATTATTGTATATAAAGTCTTTGAGAGTGTGTAATCTAGGCAATGGGAGATTATATGCCTTTCATAATACTCACCATTCACAACAATTCCCCACATACTACAAAAGACAAAAAGAAGAAGAAGAAAATTATGGGTTTCAGATAAGATGTAATGTATCATAGCTAGTATAACAAGTCATATGAATCAATCCTATATTTAGAAACTTAACGCACAGTGTAGCTGGTATAGCAAACTATATGAACTAAAAACACTTAATATGTGTTACCGTTAATCAATCACAATATACCCACAATTCTTGTGTTTTATCGTTGTGTTGTGCTTACTAGATCATGTACATGCTTGATATTCATGTGTGTTCTAGAGATTTTGCCAAGATCTCATACAAGTGGCCCCACTCGACACTCATATATAGGTGATTTCATCAAATGTATGTTGCATACCCATAAGTGATATGAAAATCATTAAAGAATTTGTTTGAACTTAAAATTTCTTATATCACATAGAATTTAATTACAAAATTTATCCTCTCAATGATGCATTATCTAGAACTTTACCACACCATAGGAATGAACAAAGTTGATTTTAAATCAATTTTAATGTTAGCATAACTAACAAGTGACTTGTTTTTACCCATATGAACCTTATTCATGGGAACTCCAATCACAAAGGTTAAGTTTCTATTAGTTGTTTGTTTGAATTGGCTTTAGTCTCATTCTTCTTTATGGTTTTGTCCTTAGTGGTTTTGTCAAAGAATCTATTAGATTTTGTTTTGAATTAGCATAATCAATGGAAATTGTTCTACTCTTTAGCACATACTTTATCAAATTATGTCTCAATTGTATATGTTAATTATTTCCATGGCAAGTTTTGTTTTTAGTTATAGTTGTTGTCTATTGGTAATGTCAATGCATTAATACAAATGGTGTTGGTTTCATTCCCAAGTATAACATAACTAATTAATGTATAAGCAATTGTATAAGTGTTAACAATGTCTAGTATATAAAAACTCCCTACT
Source organism: Phaseolus vulgaris (assembly GCF_051622355.1). Lineage (NCBI taxonomy): Eukaryota > Viridiplantae > Streptophyta > Magnoliopsida > Fabales > Fabaceae > Phaseolus > Phaseolus vulgaris. Next base: position 36,147,040 of record NC_143499.1, read on the forward strand.
CAATTTACCTATTGTATAAGCAGTGTCTAATATATAAAAGCTCATTAAATGCAATAAGCTCCCAATTATTTATGCATACTAGGTCAAGAAATAGATTCTCCTCTATTTTTATTTAATTTAAAGTTAATATCATAAAGGGTGTTTACTAGTTTAAAGTCAAATAGCCAAACTTCTTAAGAAGTTTGTCACTATATTGTTCTTGGTTATTAATATACTATCTCACTTCCTTGTGACTCTAACTCCTAAAATTAAATTTACTTTACCCATGTCTTTCATTTCAAACTTAGATCCAAAAATAATTTTGTTCTATAAACTATATCATTGCATGTACCAAAAATTAGCATGGCAGCAACAAATAAGCATATATTGACATTGATAAGTGTCATATTTCAGTAATATTTTATATTAAAAGGTAGACACTTATGGATTTTTATTGATAAAATAGCTATAATTCAACCCCTAATTTAGGAATTTAAGCCTTTTTACATATTTTGTAATTATAATATGAATAAGAACGATTCATTCCCAAATTTTTATTAATTTCAGGATTCTAGGGAAAAATGAAGATGAAAGGGCTAAAGGATAATATACAAGATGAAAAGGGGAATTTGGAACATTGGAAACTCACCCAAGCCATATCACTCTAGAGGAACTTGTCAAAGACTCGCCCAAGGCTCGTTCAGGCAAGTTCACTCAAGTCAAGTTGGACTTTTTCTTGTCAAACTCGCCTAAACAAGTAATAACTCACTTAACCCAAGCCCAACTAGGTTAAATATGAGGCGTGATGCATAACCCTAAACATCATTGGAAAAATGAAAAGAGATAGAAAATCATAGAGGAGGTAGCTGTAAAGGAGAAACATCCTGGATCTTCTTTTCTTGCTTTCTATGTTTGTACTGGCCAACATGAGTGACTAATTCTTCCCTAGTAATCTGTTCAAACTCTTATGTATTGAGGTGATATTTATATATAATATTTTAGTTCTTGATTGATGATTGATATTATTATTTTATTCTCAAAGATTGAATTATTCATGATTTTGATCCTTATATTTGATTGAAAAATATTTCTAAGAATCTGACCTAAATGATAATACTTAACATATTTGAATGCTAGGAATAAATTTGAAATGTTAATGGCTTTATAACATCTGTTTGTAATGATAAGAAGCTTTATAAATATGTGAGAAATCAATATTTAGGAGACTCTCTTAATAATTTTGTATATGAGAAATCGATATGAATGATTTTTATATGTGCATCAATATCAATCAAGGTTTAATATTATAATCTTTTGTAAAAATAAAGACGAATGAGAAAGATGAATTTCAATCCCAATTTTTCCAATTGAATCACACAAATATTTTACTTTGCTTTATTTACATTCTTGCAAATTCATCATACACAACAAACTTCCTAACAAACTTTTACATATTTTTTACTATTTAGTGTATATTATACTTGAGAATTTAACTATTCCTTGTGGGTTCGATATCTTTCCTTAGAGACAAATTTATTACTTCTGACACGATACACTTGCCATAAAATAGTCCTCATACACATTCTCCCTTTTTTAGATTTAGTGTATATACATTTATCAATATCGTTAGTAGAATAACCACCATAAAGTAAAACATTGTCTAATTTTTCATACCATTATTTTGGTGTCTTTTTCAGCCCACATAGCAATTTTAAAAGTTGCATGTTCTCTTGACTAAGAACTACTCACCCTTCAGGTTGAGTCATATAAATTTCTTCCTCTAGTTCACCATTCAAAAAATTTGTCTTAACATCCATTTGGTGAATAACTACTTATAGATAAATGCTAGAACTAACAACACTTAAATAGATAAAATCCTAGTAATTAGGAAAAATGTATCAAAGTAGTCTATGTTGAGTTTTTGAGTAAAACTTTTCAGTACTAATCTCGCCTTATACTTTTTTATGAATTCATCTGAATGGTACTTTTTTTAAAAGATTCACCTACAACCAATGAATTTTGCTCCTTTAGGAAAATATTTACCACCTCTATCTCATTTAATCTTTTTAATTTTTCTATTTAATTGATTCTTTAAGTTAAAAACATATCAAACGCTTCATTTTTATATTTGATTAAGTACACTCTGGTGTATGCAAAATAATTATCTATAAAGGTTACAAAATAATTTTAACCACCTCTAGACATAGTTTGTTTTAAGTTGGCAAGATCAATATAAATTAAACCTAGAAGCTCAATTTAATGTTTTATAAAATGACATGTTTTTTTCGTTATTTTAGATTCTACACATATAATACATTTCCTACTTTGTTTGTCATACATGTTAATTAATTTTTAATAACATGCGAAGAATTTACATGTACTTATCTAGCATGCCACACATAATAAGAATCAAGAATATAAACAGAACACCAAAATGTAGATTCATTAGCAACTTCAGTAATGTTATGTACAAAAAGACCTTGATCCAATATTCATTCCCCACAAACATATTATTCTTTGTCATAACAATCTTTTCAGACTCAAATGACACTTTAACCCTGACCTTTTCCAAGAAAGCTACAAAGATTAAATTAACTCTAATAGATGACACAAGTATCACATCGTTTAAAGCTAGAGTATTTTCATAAGTGAGCTTTAGAAGAACTTTTCTTTTTCCTAAAACTAAACTTTTCCTGGAATCACCAAGCTATACTTGTTCTTTTTCATACCCACACTAGTATAGGAGGTAAACACATTTTTGTTTGCACATGTGTCTAGTAGCCCTTTAGTCTACCACTCATTTGCTCACATTGGTGACAATGTTCACTCGCTAAATAACTACAACAATTATATCTTGACCTTTGACTATATTTACCTTGGGAGGATTGTCATTCTTGAATCTATATTTGCAATAAGGTGCATGATGACTTAACCTTCCATGGAAAAAATAAGTTTCCTTCTTATTGAAGGTAAGGTTAGATCCATTGGGACAAAAAATTTAATTTATTTTCTTGTGATCAAGTTTTTTTTACCTTTTTGAGTTAGTTTGTCCTATACCGTATTTTTCTTATTAGATAATGCCTTAGTCCTTACATCAACACATTCCTTTCTTTTGGTATCTTCGATGATGATATGAGTAACGAGATTTGACAATGACATTTGTTTGTGTTTATGCTTCAATTGTTGTTTATAGTTGGATTACATTTTTTTATAAGTAATTCTAAAATGAATTCATAAAGCAAAGTTATGTTATATAATTTAATATCTTCAAGTAGCTTATGGTATTTCGTTTATCTATATCGTGATGTTCTTATCTTCAATCATCTCCCAACAATTGTAGTTTTCGATAGCAAATATTTGTCTAACATCATCTTTAGTAGTGTATTTGAGGATAAAAGAATCTCAAATATCTTTGGTTGTCTTGTAGGAGCAATACACATTGAACAAATTGTTAGATAATGTGCTAAGCGAAGTGTGGCGAAATACCTTATTTGCACATGTCCACTCTTCGATGTGTTTTATACATGTACTGGTGTCTTGTTTAAAAGTCGTAAGATCTTTGAAACGTTCGAGAGTGGTTTCACAAAGATGGTCCATGTCCCGAAATCATTGTTTAACTTTTTCGATGTAAAGTTGGTGTCAATACCCATGTCGACAACCATAAGTTCTTAAGATTGTAGTAAAAGATGATTACGAAATCGAACAATATTATTATTTTAGGCATGGATGAGCATTTCCCTTAAGGAGTTATCTGTGGTATGTCACCATATTACAACCATTTAATCTCCTTCAAATACCAACATACAACAATAACATAGATCTAAATCAAGGATTCCAACAAATAGAATATCGACTAATGCCTTCTAGAAGACTCGTATTAAGTATGTCTTACTAAAGACTAACATTTGATCAAATACACAAGATTTAAATTTACAAGTGAACTTGAGGATGGATAAGGGTAAGTTCATTATAACTTAAGTTGTGTATCTATGTATGTCATGGTGCAAGAATTGTCAGAGTAAGTTCAATACAACTTAAGTCGTGCATCCAAATATGTCACAGTGTGCAAGAATTTTCAGGGTAAGTTCAATGAAACTCAAGTTGTGCATCCACTTATCTAACAATGTGCAATCTTAGTCTATGTAACTTAGATCATCAATGAAGCAAAAGGTTATCTGTTACAACACAAGTGTTAATACTTAATACACAAATTAAATAATAGTTCACATATTATCTCAGGCATGTGACAACAAATTCATACACATTCCATCAATCTCAGTAAGTATCACTATACAATATAACTTATTTAAACAAAAATTAATTAAATTTACTACTTAACATTCATTTCTCATTTTAAAAAAAATCATATATAATCCAAACCATTGAAAATATAGGAAGATAAGAAAAGAAAGAAAAAAAAATATTTTTTTAGTTTGAGTGATAATATTTTAGCTTGAGCATAAATGAATCCACTTGAGCGAAAATCTAGTAGGGAGAGTTGATTTTTAATGTTATTTTCGCTAGAGCAAAAACTTATTCGTTTAAGTGAAAACATGACTGAAAGCAAGATTGAGTTGTAGGATTGTTTTCATTTAAGCAAGAATTCATGACTTAATTCAGCAGAAATATCATAAAATCAATCTCATGTAGTAGAACAACCATATTTTTAAAGTTTTATCCAAATTTATTAACAAATACTACTCTTAAATATAGTAGTCTAATACAATGAGAACACACAACAAATTTCATTCAATTAAACAATATCAACCTCAAATATTGGAAACATGCTAAACAACACACAACTCTACATAAAACTCAAAATACAATTACCACATCATCTTCACATCCAAATAATCTATCTTATGTTTCTATAAAAAAACATAAATAGCTCGTTTATCTTAAATTTCTTATAATTCCAAGAAAAATTCCAGATCAAATAAGATAATTTATCAAAATCTAGAGACTATATTTAAAAATTTAATATTATAGAAATGATCCTTAACTTATCTGTTGCAAGGTGTAATCACATTTTAAAAGAACTGAAATATGAAGAAATGAACTTATATATAGAATACAAAGAAGAAAGAAATGATAGTGAGATAAAAAAAAAACACCAAGTTTGAACTCTTAATAGACAAGAAAGTAAATCAGGAGAAGTGAAATTTGAAAAAGAAATTAAAGTAGTAAAATTGTGAAGTGTTAGATTTAGTTTGTGATTGGAATAGGTGGGAGTGAAGGTGGAACAGCTAGCAACTTTCCTTAAACTGGTCTGAGGCAAATCCGGTTGAATGGCAATGTTGGATTAAGACAAATGCAGAAAAATAATGAAATGAAGTTAAAATAATGGGTTATGAAGAAGGTGACGAAACCTTGCATGTGTTTTATTCCTCATCATTCAATTCATACATCACTGTCTCACTCCAATGGAAAACAAATCTATTCAAAACCCAATCAACATTTTTTTATTCCTCTCCACACCGTCCGTGACACTCACAAGAACAAAACACACCAACACGTGAAAAGCCTCAAAGACACTTTCACCTTCATTTTCCGTTCCCATTACCCTAATTTAATTAAATCAATTCTAAATATTTAATTAAATCAATTTTAACCTCAGTGTAGATGTAAGTATTTTTAATAAGATATCTATAGAGACATTTTTGAATTAAATATATTTTTCGATTAAATATATTTTTCATTTTGACTTAAACTTTAAATTTAGAGTACTTGTAATAAGATTCTTAACTTAAATTTTAAATTTATTGAGTACTTGTAATAAGAAATTATAAAAATGGATCCTTAACAGTTTTTTTTTTTTTTTTTACGTAACAATGTGAACTAGAATATTAAACTATTTTATGTTGATATTATAATACTGTCATACAATCCACGTTAAAAAATTGTTTATTATTTAAAAATATTGATAAAGACTTATTTCAATACATTACAAAAAAAAAATCATTAAACAGAAACCAAATTTTAGAAAAAAAAATAATTAGTTATTATAGTAACTAAATTGAAAACTGTTTTAGAGACTAAAAATTTTTGGTTTATAAATGAGTTTCTATTATCCTTTCTAAATTGGTGTCTAATTAGCAACCAAAGATTTTGCTACCAAATTTAGAATCTAAATAATTAGTAGCAAAAACCTTGGTCGTTAATTAGATACTAATTTAGAAGAAACCATTTAACGATAATAGAAATTAATTTATAAACCAAAATTTTTTTAGTCTTTAAAATGCTTCCTAATTTAGTCACTATAACAACTAATTATTATTGGTTTCTATTTCATGATTTTCTTGTAGTGATAATTTTCTTAGTTAGTAGAAAATATTGATAAAATCTAAAGTTTGAATTATGAAAAAAATCAATCTCGCATGAACTCTTTCTTGAAACTATTTATCTTTTATAACATTATATATTTCTTGAAACTACATTATTTTTATATAATAAAAATACTTATACTTAGATGATATATGTGTTATATCTATATAATGTATCTAGAGTTAATTTTATATAAAAGCACTACAAACCACTAGTGTAAAAAAAAAAAAAAAAACTCACTATAAATATTACGAATATTACTTATCTAAAACATCTTTATATACAAGTACTTTTAGATTTTACCTATAATTATATATATATATATATTATATTTGTAATTAAATTATGTAATAATGTAAATTTTAAAAAAAAATTGTAAACTTATTTCTGTATGATCTCTTGCAATTCTTTAAAATCGAACTCATCATTAACTAGTCAAGATATTTTATCAGAATTTGATGTTTTAATTTGGATTAAATTGCCACAAATGAAATTATTTTAATAATTAAAAATGTACAAAAATAATATTAAAAATATTTATAAGTTTATGATATTAAAAAATAAAACATAAATTTATCATTTTTTTAACCTTTAAAATACATATACAAGTCTAAATAAAATATATATAAATAAACTTAAATTAAAATTTCAATAATATGCATCAATAATTATTAATAATAACGTTCTGATATGTAGAATAAAAAATAATTAACATTTTGCGTTAATTTATATTAATAAAATTTAAAATGTGATTTATTTACTTAATATTTTACCCATTTCACACCGTGTGCTTCACTGGTTTTGCAACACTCGATTATGTCACTAAATTTGTTTGTTTTGGGTGGCATGTGTGAATCAATAATACGTTAAATGAAGAATACAACACACATTAATAGAAACCTACCACTTCAAGAAGATTCTTGGCTACACAGTCTTTACCCCATCTTTAGACAATCTTTTTGTATAATAATTTTCAATAAGTAAAGAACAAATTAAATTTTACATGATTTTTATATAATATATAAAAAAAGAAATTACATTTTTATAAGTTAAAATTAATTTATTTATAAACCAATTTATATAAACTATTTTATATCATTTCTTCAATTTCGTAATGATAAATTAATTTTAATTTATTGAGAAGTTATTTTTTTTTCTTTTTGCGGTGAAAATATTTGTTGAAATATACCTTGTATGATAAAATATAAATAGTTAAATACATGTACATCCTTTTAAATAATCATAACATAGTTTGTTTGTTGATTATATAAAAGCAATAGGAATTCTATACTTGTTTTTATTTTCGAAATAAAAATTTATACACATCCTATATTGTGTATGAAATTTATATTTTATTCTTATCGAAATGTTGAGAGAGAAAGAAATTTTTTGTAACGAAATTTCTTTTTTAAATGAAAACATTCTAATGTGAAAAAAATACAAAAAACATTATGTGTGTAGAAACAATTAAATTCTATAAAACATTGAGGTTTGTAGTATAATACAATATATCTTTTCAATGAAACTGTACAAATGAAAAATATTTAATCAAGGTTGTAATGAAAAAGAATGTCTTTAAAATTAGAGTGAACTTGTTAGTATTAAGAAATAGAAAAATATATTTATTCAAGTAAATTGAAATTAAAAAAAGAAAACAATTAATTTTTTTGTTTTTACCAAAAACGAATATTAAGACAAAAACTATTTGTCCAATTAATATAAAAATATTCTGCATACGTGCATATAATTTTTATCTGTCGTGCTTATTTTTATAATCTCTCTGTTAACTCTTCATTTATTTTATTGCACTGTTTTTTCTTATACTTCAAACAAGGCAGGGACTAATATTTTAGTTAAGACTTTAACTTTGCTAAATCTTCTTTTTCTTAAGTTGAGTCATTGTGATATTGGATTTTAGAATCCTCCCTTTTCTCCTTTTCTAACCCGTGAGACTCACACGTGACAGGTTATCAGAAACATGTAGTAATGCATGCATGCTAAACAATTCCACTCTCTCTGCAAAACCTTACCCCTCTATAAAACCCTCTTCAAACTCAACTTTAACTTATCTAACTCTTTCTTTTACATGCACCACTCACATTTTGCAAGTCAACTCCATTGCCTTTGCATGGTTTCAGAAAACTTCCTCAACCAAGAAAGTTTAGAGCAAAAAATCACTCATGTTCAGGTTAAGTCACAAACTCCATTGCTCTTTCATTCTCAATTTTTCTTAATATATAGAACCATATATAGAATTGAGTGATCATAGTTTCAAAAGGGTCACTCTCCAACTGATATATAGATCATGGAATCTTTTAAACTCTCATTGCAGTAAAAACATTACATACATACAAATGAGACTAATGTTTTGGTTGCAATTTTTAACCTTTAAACCTTGATATTAACTAGGACTATGTAGTTACATGGCACTACTTTGTATCATTCTTTTCTTTTTACTTTTTTCTTTTGATGAGATTTAATCATGCATGAGTTGATGCTACCCGTGAATGGGTGAAGTTAAATCGATGGTCACCCACCTAATATATGCTGCCTACAATTTCTTGGCCACAAGGAGCTAAACAACAACAAAGAGTCACGGGATGGATTGCTTTTACATCAATACCATTTTCATACTTATTTTAAATTATTTTCTGTGCCCAACTGTTCATGAATTATCGTTCTATCAAAGCCTTCTACGTGTTCTCTTGTGGGTGGAAGTTGGTCATGTCAGAACAGAACAAGCAAATATTATTTAGTATGACAATGTGAATGAGAGTGCAATAGGATAATTAATTCAACGTGACGTCTGTGATGCTTCAATTGCCTTACCATTTCAAAAATTGCCCTGAAGAAAGGTCATCTGTCATGTCTTAATTGCAGATTCTTATACATCACATTAGTTTTTCGGGGATGAAAATCAAATAGACCAAATCATAATTGAATAGTAAATGTAGACGATTAGGTTTTAATTGGTAAGATTTGTATATAAGGTTTAAATTTTCAACATATCTTTTTATATTGAGATGTAGTGGGTGACTTGAAAATTTTGTAAGAATAAATTTTGAATCAGTCTAAGTAAAATTTTAAGTAATTTAACCTTATAAAATCATCTTAGAGTTTCCATCAACTTATATAATATATTATACAATGTTTAAGAAGATAATGTGTATGTTCAAATTAAAATAGAGATTTTGTGGAACATCATAAAAGTTTAGTTGTATCATTTCTCCATGATGCTTTGTTTTCTTAAACTGCAAGTGTGTACGTAATTTACAGTTCTATTAAGTTTTAGCCAGAATAAATGTGCAATGTTGTAGGGTTTTCATGATCAGAATCAGAAGCTATGCATTGCAAGCATTGATTTGGCCTCTTCTCAGGGAAAACACAGAAAAACATGTTACATATGATTGGACATGTAGATTGAAGACACTGGGTGTTTAGAATGGTTTTGCATATTTTCTTGGAAAATACACACACATGGCTTGTTGATTCTTTTCAACTAAAAAATTCACCGTCTTTCAAAGGTCAATTGTACTTGCTGTCTCTTTATTACAAAAGGAACTATTTTTCTTTTAGTTTCTCCTGTTCATTCTATTACAGACTAAATATATATAGCATCAGTTATATACTGACACAAATAAACCAAAAAACTATGTTAAGAATTCAAAATGGATTCCACTATTAGAGATGGCTATAAGTAAAAGAAAATTTGCTTCGCAATAGCCGAGTAACTGAAAATTGTTCAATGTACAATTTTTTTTATTGCTAATTTTCAGTGTATCCTTCCACTCATTTATTTGTGTGCTATTAAGTCTAATAATTTCACAGTCTCACATTTGTTTAGTAGTGAAAATTAAAAATAGTTTATATACATATTTTTATCTTATTTAAGATGTTTTTTAGTACAAAATTGAGAAGAAATTTTGAATTTGAAATTAAATATGTGAAATACAGTGAGTGATTGATTATAGTGATATTATCTCAATGGAAACAAATTCTCTTTACAAATAAAGAGTGGGAAAGAAAACATAAATTTTTTATAGAGACTAATGCTAAGTGAATTAAAGTGTAAAAGTAGCTCCAATGCATTATATATAAAGTGTTTTCCCTAAACTTTATCAAACAGTAATGTGGGAGATTCAATTTTTGTGACTATAGTTAAAAGAAGGCTTACCTCTAAAAGTACCTTAAAGTTTCCTTGACACTCTGGCATTTTTAACCAACATGAACTCTACACGTGGCATCCTTGTGCTTTGAGCATTCTTTGTGTTCAATATCATACAAGTTTTCCAATATAAATAAGAGCTGCTCTTTGCTAAGCTTCCTCTGGATATGCATGATCCCTTTTCCATTCTTCCTTCTATTTCATTCTCATCCATTTATCTCTAGAACTACAAATTCTGAATTTGAAGTTTTTGTCTATTTACAGAAACAACTTAGCAGCATTTTGTGGTCCTTCCCACATTGACACATACATTCAGAGTGAAAATATTCAGACTAAAACCCCTCATGGATCTCACAGTTCGTGTGTTTTTTACACTATGGACCATTGTCACACTTTTGAACAATAATTTTGGAAATGTGGAGGGAAGATACCACCATCACACCAAGCAGAGGAAAGTTTCTTCTGTTCCTACTGCTCCCTCTGATTCTTCCACTGAGCCAGAGAACCCTTCAGTTCCACCCCCTGCTGATTCTCCCACTGTTCCTTCTGACCCTTATCCAAATGATAACCAAACCTCCTCTTCTGAGTGTGTTTTTGATGTGAGATCCTTTGGGGCAGTTGGAGATGGTTGTGCTGATGACACACCTGCATTCAGGGCAGCATGGAAAGCAGCATGTGCTGTGGAGTCTGGGATTCTTCTTGCTCCAGAAAACTACAGCTTTAAAATCACTTCAACTATTTTTTCAGGTCCATGCAAGCCAGGATTGGTATTCCAAGTAAGAAAATGCTTGTTTAATGCTCACATCACATAGTATTTTGTTAGAGACCTTTTATGTGTGAGACAAGAAAGAAGCTAATATTAGCCGTTCAATTCAACCTTGTACATAAGGTTAAGATTAGTTTAACTTTGTCTGCCTATGTATGATTGAATGGTCAAGATTTACTCCTCTCAGTTGTGGCATGGTCCCTTGTATAGGTATAGATAAAATAGTATTTCAGTTTGCTAACAAGGTAGACAAATAACCAGGTGGATGGAACACTAATGGCACCAGATGGACCGAATTCATGGCCAGAAAAGGATAGCCGAAACCAATGGCTTGTATTTTACCGACTTGACCAAATGACTCTTAATGGTACAGGAACAATAGAAGGGAATGGAGACAAATGGTGGGATCTCCCTTGCAAACCTCACAGGGTAACCATTTTGTCTTGTCACTAACACAATCACTGTGTGCATTCTCCTCTCAATTTTTGTTGTTGTGGTTATTTAAAGTTGAATGAAATATATACTAAATGCTACTTAAACAATGGCACTTTCAGGGCCCCAATGGAAAAACTTTGTCAGGACCATGTGGTAGTCCTGCTGTAAGTAAACTAAGCCAAACTATTCTTGAGAACTCAGCTCATGCATTTACTAACTGTTGAAATATTTATAAATTTGGACTTACCCTTCTTTTGTTTGTAGATGATACGGTTCTTCATGAGCTCCAATTTGAAGGTGAATGGGCTTAAAATTGAAAACAGTCCTCAGTTTCACATGAAATTTGATGGTTGCCAAGGAGTGCTGATTGATAAGCTCTCCATCTCTTCACCAAAACTGAGCCCCAACACCGATGGAATCCATGTAGAAAACACCAAAGATGTTGGGATATATAACTCCTTCATAAGCAATGGTAATGACTATATTACAATGTTAACTCACCCTGTTTGATATTGTGGTTCTACATTTCACTATTCTTACTTATGTCAACTATAATCACACGGTTTCAACAGGTGACGATTGCATTTCAGTTGGACCCGGTTCTTCAAACGTGGACATAGCAGGTTTAACTTGTGGTCCTAGCCACGGGATTAGGTACAATGCAGAACCATATCCTTTAATGATGATCAATTAAAAATAAGCACCAAGTGATACTTGTTAATTAGTAACACTGTATGAGTTTAAAATGTATGCACAGTGAACACGTAAAAAGTTTTATCATATCATTAAACTAAAACAATTTGAGAAAGCTAGTGAATAAGGAGTGAGTTTAGACTAGCAATAACTAAAAAACCATTACAAATGTTATCTTGAATTTGTTAAACATCAGCAATTTTGAAACAAAACTACATGATTAAAACAAGTATAGTTTTGGAAGGAGTATAACACAACAAATATATAATTATTTGTAACACTAACTTTTCTGTGATGCTAATTTGAGCATGTTCACTAAGCATAGAGCCTTGTTTTGTTTCTGCAGCATTGGAAGCCTTGGAGTGCACAACTCCCAGGCATGTGTGTCAAACCTAACAGTCCGTGACAGCATCATAAGAGAATCAGACAACGGACTTAGAATCAAAACATGGCAAGGGGGAATGGGATCAGTGACAGGTCTGAGATTTGATAACATCCAAATGGAGAACGTTGGGAACTGCATCATTATAGACCAATACTACTGTTTGTCAAAGGAATGTCTAAACCAGACTTCTGCTGTGCACGTGAATGATGTGTCCTACAGCAACATAAAGGGCACCTATGATGTTAGAACAACTCCTATTCACTTTGCTTGCAGTGACACTGTTGCTTGCACAAACATCACTCTCTCTGAGGTTGAGCTTTTGCCATTTGAAGGAGCATTGCTGGATGACCCTTTTTGCTGGAATGCTTATGGGACACAGGAGACCTTGACTATACCTCCAATCAATTGCTTAAGGGAAGGTTACCCTGAGACAGTGGGCGATCTTTCTGAATATCAATGCAGTTAAAGTGAACATGTTACTTCTATAATATATATATATATATTTATATATATATAAGGTGGCCTATAGATATAAGATATTAGATGAAATATATATCATACACTATACATATAGAGAGTGTAGATATCCATTATTACTATGTTGATGATGGCCCTCTGTTATAATCTTTTAGGATTCGTCCCTATCTGGGTGCATTATTCCCATTTTGTGCGATGAGATGCAGAAATAGGTCCCTTCTTGGGCCCACACTGTAATACTTTCATTCAACATTTATATATGACTAGAACTTCCACTGTGCCATACACAGGTAAACAGTAGAGTAATCTTTTGTAAGTGTAAAACCATACTGAAGTTTTATACACTGTTAAGAAATATTTTAAATTAATTCAAAATTCATTAAATAAATCCATTTGCTATAAGAATAAGATATTAATTACACACGAATTAGTTACTAAGAAATAAAAGTGGAAGATAATTGAACGCGTGTATTTTTTTAATATTTCTGTAAATTTCAATTTCAACATGTTCTTTTCCTAAGGTAAATAGATTAATTACATTATATAATAAAGATAAAATATAAAAAATAAGAAAATTCTTTTTATTGAAAAATTGACAAATTTTAGTTTGTTAATTTAATATTTTATTAATATATTAGAAATAAAATTAGTGAATTAACGAAACAAAATACATTTAAGAACAAATATTTAAACAAGTGAACGTGATTACAATTTATACTAGATATCGATTTAATTTGTGTTAAATATATCTCAAAAATAAAAATTAAGAGAAACATTTTCATAATGAGTAAATTATTGTCTTTTATATATTAAATAAAATATCTAAATTGTCGAATGAGTATTTATTTTACTTTTAAAGGTACATGTATATAGTTGCTGGTGTTATTCCTAACTATTTATACTTTCAAGAAAGCATTATTTAAAACTATTTGTACTTTCAAGAAAGCATTTATAATTTTCTACTATCGATGATCTATAGTAATAGTAATTACTAATGTTGCTCTGAGTATTTATAACTTTTTTTTCTACCATCAATGATACTGTATAGTATTAATACTACGTCTAATCGTGTGCCAAACTTTTTCTACTTTCAAGATAACATTTATAACTTTTCTACCATCAATGATACTGTATATTGCTACCAATAATTGACCAACCTATTTCTACTTTCAAGAAAACATTTATAACTTTTTTTAATAATTCCTTTCATTTTTCTTGTTCATGTTTTAAGATTATTTTGTATGATATCATAAATGCAACTTTTTTAGTTTTAATAAATTATTTATCTAATTTCCTATTTTATTCAATTCTCTCTCCCTCTAACGCAATAGAGAAATGTCTAAATTATTTAGAAATTGGAAGACATATATAAATATAATAATAAAAATAATAAATATATTCTCAAAATTCTAAAAAACATAAAAAATAACCAATTTTTTTTCTCGGATTTAGAGAAAAAAAAATTAATAATTACCTCATTTATTTATACATTCAAAAAGTATTTATATTTTTTTAAATGCTTATTTTTGAAGTATTATTAAATTTTTAAATAATAATAAATACTAGTTTGGTTTTAACTATTTTATGTCTTGATAACATTATAAAAAAATTTAATTTAAAATTTATAAAAAAGTAAATTGTACTCTATGTATTCCTTTCTAATTGTCGATTTTTTTATTTAAATAATTTTTATTGTTTGTCATTTATAAAGTTTGAGATTATATTAACTGTTGTTTTACCAATTATACTTGTACTTTTAAAAAAATTCAAAAAAATTAAAATAATCTTTTTATGGGATTGTAAATGAATTGGAGTTTGTAGTTAGTGTATTGGGGAAAACAAAATCAAATAGATAAGAAAGAATGGTTGAGTTGTGTGTTGAAATTTTTTGTAATATTTAACAAGAAGAGTGTATTTGATGTGATATAAAAAAGAGGTGTTGGGATTTTACTGTCAAAATGATTTTCACAATAAAAGAAATTTCCTTCTTTAACGTATTAGACAACAAGGTAATAATGTGTTGAAAGAGTTAAACTACAAAGAAGATTTATAGTTTAGATTTTTTTTATAAAGTTTCGTTATGCAACTTAGACCGCAAAAAATACAACTTAAGGATTTGGACATTTACATTTCTATTTAAAACTTGAATATTGATTGAAAAAACAACTAGTCTTGGATAAACATTAAATATTGTTTGGAACATCAACCACTTTTGTCTAGAGCAGATTTACAAAGAAAGTGATCAAAGATCACTAAGATGCTAACTAAAAAAGGGTTTACATCCTTAGATGAATATAAGGTTAAGTTCACAATTTTATATTGTTAAAGAATACTAAAGTATTCTATCAAAGGAATTGTCCAAACTAGAGTACTTTGATCGAAATCTTTGAGATTATTGGTAGTTAAACATTGATAGCTAATATTAGATACTAATTTAAAAATTAGTCTATAAATTTTTATTAATAATAAAACTACTTTAGATACCAATAATTTTTTAATTTATAAAATAATATCTAACTTAGTCAATATAGTAACTAATTAGTTTTTTCTCTCTAAAATTAGTTGGTATTTAATGATTTTCTATAGTGTTTTCCCTTCCTCCAACCTTTTTATCTTGTTATTTATCAATCTTGATTCCTAATTCAATTGTATTCAATTTTCTAATTGAAACAATTTTTCATTGAAGGGAAAAATATTTTCAAAATTAATTCACCCCATATTGGTTTAGCTTAACCTCACAAGTTTTTCTAACATGACAGACAAACTTTTTAGAGGAGTTGTTACCAATTGGCAACTTTGACACATTCTTTGAGAGATGTTTGATGTTGACATTTTTTTCAAGATCCTCTTGATGGTATGATGAAAGAACATTCTCTACAAAAACATAGTATAAACAATTATAACTTGAGTTATACTATGTAATTCCAAAGATTATTATCATTTGTCTAAGCATGAGCTTATCACACAAGATATATCGTGCAAAATTGTGTGACTATATATTGAAATAATCAAAGTGATATACATCTAGTTGATCATCAGATATATCATGAGAGAATTAAACACATGTTAGATTGCACTTCATTGTGGGGGGCTTAACTATGTGTCAGTCAAGTTAACTTTCATTAAAGGTTGATTTGAAAATATTTTCCAACGTATTAAATATACAATTCAATCCTCTCTCTTTTTGTATATTTACTTACAATAACGGGAGATGAATGAGAGACGAATAATTAATCATTATATTAACTAAGTTAGAAAAAAAAAATTATTATCTTGTAGTGTGTACATAAAAGACCTAATGAAGTAGTTACGCCATACCATCAAACTAAATTTTAATGTACAAAGTACAAAAATAAATATCACCTCTCTCATAAAAGTGTGTAAAATTCATAATACATTAGAGTATGCATATGCATAAGCAAAGTATGTGTGAAGGTTTACTTGAGAGAATCAATTCTATGGCTTTTAAAAGTAGAAGGAGAATCAGTTCTACTTATGTGAAAAAAGTGCTGGAATTTATTTTGTTATACTCTTTTTTTTAAATTGGATCTTTGGTCCTCTGGTTGCAGTGGTTCTTTGCTTCTCTTCATCGTATTGTTTCTTCTTCTTCTCCAGTCCTCTTCACCCTTCACATAAGTTCTTAATTTTTTTTTTATAAATGTATTTAGAGTTTTTTTTATTAAGTGTGGTTACTGTTTTTAATTTTTAAAAATGTATTTACATTTGTTAATATATGTTTACTTTTTTATTTTTAATAAATGTATTTATATTCTTTTATATGTGTTTATTGTTTAGTTTATTTTTTGTGTTTACGGTTTTTGATTTGTATGAATGTATTTATTTTTCTTTATTATTATGTTTACTGTTTAGTTTTTATTTTATTTTATAACTTTACTGTTTTTATTTTTTTATTATGTGTTAATGTTTTTACATTTTTTATTATTATGTGTCATATGTTTTTTTATGTGTTTATTATTTTTAATTTTAATAATTGTTTTTTACAATATTTTTTAGGTGTTTACTGTTTTTTTTTTATGTATATACTATTTTTAATTGTTATAAATGCATTTACATTTCTTTATATTTGGACCTAGACGATCATACGATCATAACATGGATTACATACTTGAGCCACCAGAGTTTCATGTTGCAGTTCACGAACTTCCACGCTCACCTGTAGCGCATGTTCAATCAATTGACAATCCAAGTAATACTCCATCTGCGCCCTCTCAACCATCCAGTGGGACATCGTCATCTAGGGGATCAAAGAGAAAAGATCCCATGGTGGATGTAATTGAGAATCAATTCAATATGTTGAATACACACTTGCAAAATTGTGTCGCTTCCATGAACTGTGGTAACGATGTCGTTGATGAGGTACTAGCCATTACTCGTGTACAAGCCACTTCATCATAAGAAATCACTGCGGAAATCAAACGACAAAATGACTATTATGGTGAAGACGTACAAAATGATCATTGTAAGAGTTCGTATCAATACTCACCTTCAAATATTTGGTCCATGTTATTTTATCTAGATATTTAGGATGAAGCAGTCATGAACCAATGCTAGGACTTTCTATGTGAAAATTCAACTATTGCGATGTGAGTATTTGGTATGCCGAAAGAGCGAAGAATGGCAAAATTGTTTAACATCATGACTCAACGTCAATAAATTATGTTTAGTTATATTTTAATGTTGTTCAATTTGTAATTTAATTGCATCTACTTTTAATTCAAGACAAACATTGTACTTCTTATTTGACTTCTAATATTATTATTATTGAATTGATTTTCATTTGAAATTTATGTGTGAGGATATTTTCTAATATACTATTATTTTGTCATTGTTTCGTAACATTTTCATCATAGGTTTTAACTTCCCTATAGATGACATCTTCATCCACGAATAGGCAAAAAACGCCTAAAGGTAAGGGTAAAGGCGAACCAAATAATGATGAAGTTCCTATGATCCGCTACAAAGGAGGGAGGGCATTTTAGATTATTCCCGGTATTTCCAAACGAAACTTTAGATGGTTGCATTTGAGGAAAATTTTCACGATAGACCAGTCATACCTCCAAAAGTCTTAGATTTTCATTTTTTGCCACATATGGTTTTCAGTTTCAAGAATTTTATTTTTTTTTATAAAATTTTCGTGTTAGACATCACTATGCAACTTGACATCTCAGCTGACACCTCAAGTAACAACAATCATCTACCATCACATGAAAAAATATTATTAAAAAAAAAATACAAAAATATGGGGGGACTAGACCAAAACCCATATGTTAACACAAACGATACATAGGTAGATTATACCTATTCATAAAGAATTATAAGAACAGACTAGCTGGGAGTCTATTATACCAATGAAAAGATTCTCTATGAATAAATCCTAAATTAGCCAACTTGTCAAGAATATTTGAACTTTCAAGGATTGCAACACTTTCTTAGTATAAAACTACCATATTATGAGGATATGATTAGGGTTTTTTATTTAAATCTTCATCTAACGACACATGGTTACCTTGCTACTCAGATTGACACACACAAAATTATAATTAGACATAGGGATTGGATGAACGTGACAAATCTGAAATATGATGATCTCTTGTTAACCCGTGGTACCATCCCTGAGGACATACATTTGATCGTCAACAAACCCTATTAATCATGACAAGAGAAGAGGTGCCCGATCAAAATGTAAGAAACGTAGGTAGTTTAACTATGAATAATAGACTACCTCATTACACATGTGTGCACATGTTGTGTCCTTGGGGGAGCAACTTCTCGTTGTTGGTTTATGAAGATGTTTTCATGTTATGGTGCCTAAAAAATAATGTAATGATTAATTGGCCTCATTACATTATGCAACACATGATAAAATGAATATCTTTGAGGTTAATGGTGTGTGACAACTTGGAAGGCCTAACAATGAACATAAACAATAACACAAAGACATTCCATTGCCTCAAGAACATGTTGCAGGCGACAATGTTAACACAAATTTGGGAGGAAATTCAAAATATACATGAAAGTATGTCAAGCCTGAGGTTGAATATCAACACTATCAACACACGTTTGGGTCAAATCGAAGATACACTTCATCAGCTTCAAGACCATGAAGAACATTGATTATATTTTTATTGTGTTATTATTATCATTATTATTATTTATGTTGAACTTATTTTGATTGTCAGTTAAATTTAATGTGTTAATGAACATTATTATGTTTGTAATTTTTTTAAATTCCCATGACACAACATCATTTAGGATTCTAATGTAATAACTTCATCTATTTATTATAATCACCAACTATTTCATGTTATATTAATGGTAAGCGAAAATTGTTATTTTTTTTTTTACTTTATTAGATACAAATTAAAATAAAAAATTATACATAAAAAATAAAATATAATTTTTTTCATGTTGTTAGTCAATATTTCATATTATTTATGAAAATATGTGAATTTTATAGTGCTACTATGTTTAAATTATAAATTATTTTAAAAATATATAATTAATCAAAATATTAATAATATTAATTATTTTATTATTATTATAATTATTAATATAATTATATATATAATATAAATTTAAATATTAGATTAATTTATTGAATAATTTCAAAAATATTTAATTATATTATTAATAATAACATATAATTATAAATAATAAAAATAATAAAATAAAATTATAATATTAACCAAGTATATATAATTATATAAAATAATAAATATATATAATAAATATTATTTTTATAAATTTTAATATATTTAATAAATTTATTTAAGTTTAACACAAAATTATTATTTTTATTATAAAATAACAATAATTATAAATACTTTATATTAAAAAGAAATAATTAACTTAATTTAAAAAAAAATATTATAATTCATTATTAAAATATTTTTTAATAACAAAAATAAATATATAAACTTATATTTTATACTTTTAAAATAATTTATAAATTATATCCTAACTATTCCATCACTCACAAATTTTAATAAACCATTGTTTTCGAACTCAATCAAACAAACCATATAACTTCTCATCATCTCTCTCGTAACCTTCTTCTGCAAATGAACACTTATTGTGCCTCTCTCATCTCCTTCACAGACTCTGCTTCTCCATCTCTCATTGCCTGCAAAACCTTTTTCTCCTTCTCTACCTTATGCTTCTTCCTTTCCATCTTTCTCTCCTACCATGAAATACCTCCTTCCCAATTGGAAGCTTCCGCAATAATCTCCACCTTAAGTAGGAGCTTGTTGTGCCGACACCACAATGTAAGTTGGTAATGGCCTAATCGATCTAGGGCTCCGAGGAAAATGTAATGGATTTTTCCAACACAGTGTTTAACATTGGTAATGCTTGCATTCGAAACTAGTTTCACAATACGATTAAGATTGATAGTGTGTCTTAATTTTGCTTTGGAGTTTTTAACATTGCTCTTTTATGTTTTGTTTCGGTTGTGGCGAGTGTGAATGATATTATTACTTTGTGGGTGAAGCCTTTGTTTTTCTTTTATTACTTTGTCACTAGGGCACTTTGATGAGGCTATGGATGGAGAGAAAGCTTTTCTAGGATATGACGAGTGCTTGAAAGGAGGAAGTCTTTATAAATAAAGATAGCCTAAAAAAATAACAGGAGGAAGTGATGAATGCACAAATAAAGAAAAAAAGGAACAATAATATATCATTCCAAATACAATAAAGCCTTTGAATTTTTGAATTTTCCTCCTATTTTTTTTCTTTGTGATTTTTGGCTAAATTTTAGGATTTTCTAGCTTAGTATTTGGATTTAATTTTAAAATTTTGTATGAGTATTCCTATATATAGTCATCTTTTCTTTTTGTATTTCATTTTTGATCATATATGAAATTTGAGAGTATTTTAATCATTTTTTATCATATGTGAAATTTGAGAGCATTTTGAGACACTTATGAGAGTGTGTTCTAATTTTGTAGTCATGTCTTTTCTAGGAGTCAACTGGGGATTCTTCTTTTATATACTTATCTTTAAAATAGATGAGGCTTCGAATGGTATGACCTTTTCTTTCTTCCATTCTCTTCCACATTTTCTCTTTTTATTTTGTTCTTATGTTCATGTTTCATGCTGATATCTTCACGCCACGTAGTCTACTAAATTTGATCATGTGTTCTTTAGTACTTTCTTAAATTGTTCTTAGTTCCTTTTGTACGGTTATTCCTTGATTTGATCATGTGTTATTTAGTACTTTCTTGAATTGTTTTTATCTTTAGGACTTTCTTAAACTGTTCTTAGTTCTTTTTGTATTCTTATTGCTTGATTTGATCATGTGTTCTCCAGTACTTTCTTAAATTGTTTTCATCTTCATTTCTTTTATACTCATATCCCTGAATATATTGATCCATGTTGTTTGAATCATTGGCTGGAACTTCTATGAATTCAAGTTAATTCAAATTTCTGCTGTGTTTTTTAGTATTTTCTTAAAAAAAATTAGTTCCTTTTCTACTCTTATTCCTTAAATATTGATGTATGTTGTTTTAGATTCATAGACTCAAACTTCTATTAATTCAATTTCATAATATAAAGCAAAGAGAATACTCAACTCTTGAACTGATTATATTCAACTGTTGAACTGATTGTATATTCTATATACTAAGCTTGTAATGGAGATTTACTGATCTTGAATACGAAAATGTGAAGCATAACTTTTTCTTTTGTAAAATTTGTTTAAATATGTTTCAATATTCTATCAAATTCTTCATCTAATTTCCTACAAATTATCTGTTTTATTCTAGATTATCTACAAATTATCTGTTTTATTCTAGATTATTTCTTGCAAATCCATTGGTATGTCATTTTTCTTATGTTACTCTTTTAGGCCAAGAGATATCCTCTGTTTCTTCCAAACCAATTTGTATGTCATTTTTTTGTTACTCCCTTTTGTCTGATCAAGTCTTGTATCCATTTCTACTATTTTTTTTACTCTTTTAGGCCAAGAGATATCCTCTGTTTCTTCCAAACCAATTTGCATGTCATTTTTTTGTTACTCCTTTTTGATTTACCTGAGACATGAGTATAAGTATTTGTTTGATTTAGTTTTAGTTTCTTGAATAATAATTATCTTTGTCCTTAGTTTTCTTTGACATATGAATATAACTAATTGTTTGATTTAATTTTAGTTACTTGAATCATTATCTTTGTTCTTACCTTTCTTTTTGTAAAAGTGTGAGTACACATGGATATAATGGTTTGTTTGATTCTTAGTTTTAGTTTATCTTTGTTCTTGAGTTTTTCTTTTTGTAAAAGTGGATCTTTTTAAAAACCTTAATCCATGTCTTAATCCTTGTCGTCACCTCACCTTCGGTACTGAGTTAGGACTTAAGAGTGATTCATTTGAAATTCTGTAATTACTTAAAGTGTTATTATAACTATTTGTCTTTCCAATTCTCTTCAGGCTTGCCTGCTGCTTAGGAATTTATGCTTATGAACAGTATAAGTCATTTAACAGTGAAGGGACAAAATAGTTATAATTATAACTAATATAGTTGAGCTATGATATAGCTGTAGTGAACAAAAGATAACAAACATATGGTTACAGCATGATATAATTGTAGTGAACAAAAGATACAACCAAAAGATACATCAAACAAAAACAAAGTTGTCTTGTCCTCCTTCCTTGATACAGGAAATGGAGGAGGAAATCAAACTTTGGTGAAACATGACTGAAGTGAAAAAAAGATACATCAAACAAAAACAAGGTTGTCTTGTCCTCCTTCCTTGATACAGGAAATGGAGGAGGAAATCAAACTTTGGTGATACGCAAATATTTCTTCTTTGATGGGAGTTCAGCAGTGTCAAAGCCTTGAGGGAACATTTCTTTGGCTTGCTCATTGGTGACACTAGGGGAAATCACGACAGGATCCCCTGGCTTCCAGTTTGCTGGGGTTGCAACCTTGAACTTCGAGGCCTTCTGCAATGACTCAATCACCCTCAGCACCTCATCCATGTTCCTCCCAGTAGTTGCAGGGTACAGAAAACTCAACTTTATCTGCAATACCCCACCAATCAATTAACACGTTAGCCACACAAAAAGAGAAGCAAACTCGTTAGTTTAATTAGTCAAAGGGAGAATAACACCTTCATATCTGGACCCACTATATGGAGAGCCCTGGAGGGTAGGTTGCCAGTGGAGTCTTTCTCATCAGGGTCAACCATGTTGAGTTGCTTGATGATTTCTCTCTTGGGATCAGAAATGATTGGATAATTCACCTTGGCACCAGGCTGCATGCAAAAAGCCAAAGCCAAAACCAATAACAATATATTTATACTGGTTTTCATGAACACATCAGGACTGAACTTGATCTGTGTGTGAAAAGTGGGAAATAAACTCACAGTGTGGGCTTCAATGTCTTTGATCCACTCATTGTGAGATTGCACATCATCACAGGATAAACCCAATAACTTCACTCCTCTTTGATAAAATTCGCCAGAGTACTGGGCCATTTTGCCAAGCTCAGTGGTACAAACCGGTGTAAAATCACCTAAAATATATACATTTATAAATTATAACTTATAAGAAGGACAATAAATAACCAAAACCATAACACAGGGAACTTAAAATGACAAAGAATACTGATGTAGAGAGAACAATTGTTTAGAAGGCACTTAGAACCTGGGTGAGAGAAGAGGATGGTCCAGCCATCAGCACAGAACTGATGAAGCTTGATTTTGCCCTGCGTAGTTTGAAGATCAAGATTAGGAACAGTGTCCCCGATGGTAAGGCCTGGCATTATAGATAATTTTGAAACCTTACTTATGTTTTTGTTTCTGTGATAGATGAGGAGTGCGGGTGAGATTATAAAGAGAAGACAATTGCCTGCATGTAAAGAACGTGTCATTCAACTCCCAAACTGTTCTCCACGTACACCCAACTATTCACCTTTTGTTCTGTCCTTTCTTTTGCTTTTCTTAATTTTCTCAGTTTGTCTCGTCAAATTATCCTTTATTTTTTAAGAATAAAAAATTTCTTTAATACCAAAAAGAGTAAAACACTTCACAAACTATTATAGTAATATAATAATATTTTAAATTAAAAAATAAATTTAATACGATTAAAATATTAATTTATTAAAGTGTCAAGTATAAATATTTTTATATTTTTTTTATTGTAGGATTGTAACA
This sequence comes from Phaseolus vulgaris, assembly GCF_051622355.1. Classification (NCBI taxonomy): domain Eukaryota; kingdom Viridiplantae; phylum Streptophyta; class Magnoliopsida; order Fabales; family Fabaceae; genus Phaseolus; species Phaseolus vulgaris. The sequence continues at coordinate 36,171,432 of NC_143499.1, forward strand.
CAGCATTAATATTACTTTAAAGTATAATTATACTTTTTTATTTCTATAAATATTTTTTTAAAATCTATAATAATTCAAATAAATAAATAAATAAAAGTTACATATTTAAAAAACCTAACTTCTTGAAACTATAAAAAAAAACTATTCTTATTCTTATTGAGACAGATTAAAAACCCTTTCTGCAAAACTGTGCAAAGAAAATATATATAACAATGATATAGTTAAAACAAATTAACTAGCAACTTAATATAAAACTGCTGGGAATAAAAGGTGTAAATCGTTACCAACCATTTAGTCTTTGGATTTGGTTTGATGAGTTTAGACAAAATGGGGTTGACAATTTTAGGTTAACCATTATATCTTTATACTCTTTCAATAGTCTTATTGTTGACTATCATTGACTAAACTCATGTCTTTTATTAATATATATTTAGAAACGTTTGTTGGTATAATTTACATCTAAACACTTTTTTTTATATTACATTTAATATGCTAAAAAAATAATTTTTAATTACTGAATATATTATTTGATTCATATAATAAATAACATATTTAAAATACATTATTATATTGGTATGTAATTAAATTTGTTTGTGTACCTATTTGTATATTCTAAATTTAAAGCTCACATTACTATGTGTTATAGTTTTTGTTAGAACCATCTAAATGAGTTACTAATTTTCGACCTATCACATGTTGGTCAATAAAAACCAATTTTCCAAAAACGGTAATAACCATGATAAAAAAAAATATATGCATATAATGATCATATATAAAATAATACTTGTAAATTCTAAATATTAATATTATAAAATATCAATATAAAATCTAAATAATCTCACAAGTCAATTTAACTTACTCATCTTAAAAACTTAAATTCTAAATAGACAAATACACTTTAAAATTATTTTAAACTCCAAATACATTTTAAAATCAGTAAAATACAAATCACTATTCAACCTCAATTCATTGATATCTTGCCCTTTATAACATTGGAATTAGAGTCATGATCGGAGAAATTTAAAATATGATATACATGTGTATTTTTCTTAGTGTCATGATCGGATAAATTTAAAATATGATATACATGTGTATTTTTCTTAGTGTTATCAATTATTGGCCATGACGGATGACCGTGGCAGATTTTCTGACCACCACCACAATAAGACGGTGACAATGCAGATTTTTCATGGTGGTCGCTTTTGCCATCTCGGAGTGATAACGGATAGCGGAGATATCCAAAAAGCAGAGAAAAAGATGAAGGTAGCGACGGTGAGAAGAAGAAGCATGAAGAAGAAGAAGTTACGACGGTGTGGCACATAAGGAGGAGTTGCGGCCATGTCGCACATAAGGAAGGAGGAGTTGTAGCGGCGCCGCGCATAAGGAAGAAGGAGATGCAAGCACATACCTAAATCTAATTTTTAAGAGACATAACTTTGGACCAAAGGTCCATTTCAATTTTAACCTAATAAAACCTAATTAAAATTTAAATATGGAATGTGCATTACATCAAAAAGTAAAATTAGCTGCAAAAAAAAGTGAAGGTGATGCTAGGAACCCTAAATAGTGTCCACTAAGCTTTCATTATTAAAAAAAGTAAAATAAAGTGTGGGTTATATGGACATAAACTAAAAAAAAAGAATAATAAAAATAATAAATAATAATAATAATAAAAATTTAAAATTTTGTAGGTTAAGCCCACGCAAACATAATATATATATATATATATATATATTAAATTAAATTTAAATATGTAATAAAATTATGAAGGTTAAGTCCACACTTCTTTAAAAATTGTGTGGTCAATCCGTTGACTAAGCCCACGCTTCTTTGAATAAACAATATAAAATATAATTTTGTGTGGGCAACATGTAGGCTAAGCTCACGCTTGTTTAAAAATTATGTGGCCAACATGTAGGCTAAGCTCACGCTTCTTTAAATAAACAATATAAAATATAATTTTGTGTGGAGAGCATGTAGGCTAGGCCTACGCAAAAAAAACACACCACTTATGTCCCACACACCCGCCACTATTTTTATGTCGAGTATATTAGCTTCCAAATTTTAATGATAACTACACTTTTGCGTCTATTTATTATAGCTAATGTCCCTTTTTGACCCATGCTAATAAACATATTTTTTGTAGTGGTGGTGTGGGGTGTGCGGCTGGAACCTTAAATAAAAATCACAGCTTACTTAAAATTAGTTTTTTTGGGCCTATTTTGGTCCCATTTAAAAAGTTATAACTATTTTCATCCTTTATATATAGTTAGAGATTATTTATTTCGACCGCAATGCTTCCGCCATAACTCGTTATGTTTTTTGTTATAACTCTATAAAGGATTTTTGAGGTCTTCGATATGATTATCTGATATAGATAACACTTTCTCACCCAGTTCATTTTAATTATTTGGATTGTGTGTTGGATTATGTTAGAGTGCTATTTTTGGTAAATTCCTCCTGCACCTCCTCCCTACACATCCATACGTTAATGTTAAACTACATTTCTATTACTTTTTAAAATTTTAAAATCCTATTTGTCTTTTAACTCGACTTTCTTTCATGCCTTAAGCACCTTTAACTTGGATGCAAATATTGAGGATCTTTAGATCAACCTCTCACCTATATGGACACAACCACAACCTTGTGGATGAATATCTGATGTCATTTTCTATATGAGCATGTCTCTCACACCAATAGGGGACACATTCACACCATGAGGGTCGAACTTCTAGTGCAATTTTCTATGTGAGGGTGCTTCCCACACCCATTTGGATGTTGTCACATCTCTATGGTCATATCTCTCACATCTATGTGGGTGCAACCACACTCAAATCATTTTAGAAAGAAGACAAACTAAACAAAAGTAAATAAAAAAATGATTATACAAGTCCTGAATCTCCTCCATATCTATTGTTTCATATATTGGTGATTATCTATATTTACCACATACAATACATATAGATGGTTAAATACAAAAAGAAATTATACACATACACATGATAAAATGTTCCTAACTAATTTTGTAATGTCAAGATTTATCACATATAAAAATTGATTAAACTAATTCCCTTTACTATATCCAAAATTTTATTTTTGCTTGTTTTATTTTCTTCATTAAAAAAAATGCAGAAATGGTATATCACTTGATTAAGGTTGGATGATGTCTAACAACTTGCCAATTTACACATCGTTGAATATTTCTAGCTAAGCTCCATTTCTAGAGTCTTTGTAACTCTACTTCATGCCTTAAGTATCTCCAGTTTAGCTCCACACTAAAAACATCTCACTTTACACCTAAATATCTTTAGTTTGACTTAACTCCTTGGGTATTACTAGCTTGATTCCATGTTTATGCATCTTTAACTCGACTTCATGTCTTGAGTATCTCTAGTTTTCCTCCACAAATTTGGGAATTTTAGCATGATCTTACACCTTGAGTTAGCTCGATCTCGTACCTTGAGCAAGACCTTAAGTAATTTCTTATATTAAAAGCATAACAAATTTTACTACTAAAAAATTAATGATAATTACTCAAAAATGAGTAGAAACTCGAAAGTGAGTGTAAACTTGAAAATGAGTTATATGATACAACAACTTGGAAATAAGTGATAACTACTAAAAAAATGAGTTATATAATATAATTACTCATTTTTAGTGACAACTACTCCATAGTGAGTAGTAACTCAAAAAATGAGTTACATGATCAACACTAAAAAATGAGTGGAAATGAGTCACAACTTAAAAATGAGTTATATAATATCATCATTAAAAAATGAGTAACAATTACTAAAAATAATCATAACTTAAAAGAGTTATATGATAGAACCATTTTGAGCTATCAATGTATTTAAGCAACTGAAAGTTTGTACTTAGACTAGTAACTAATAAACTTAAACTTAAATTGGTACACATTTATACACTACTCGACTCATGCAATCAACTAAACAAATTTATGAGTGAAAATATTCATTGCTTATAATCACCAAAGTGGAAATAAAGAACAACATTCATGCATGCAAATATTGAATGTGTTGCTTTAAAACACAATACAGAAAGAGAACAAGGTTGTGACTACAAAGTTTACTTTCACAAATATTTGGAAAGAAAGAAAGAGTGATGTGATAATGTGAGTAGTGATAACAAATAAACTCGTCCCCGTGGGTATTGTTCGATTTCATCCTGCTTTTGACAGCAAATTACCGTATCGATTAGGTATGAGTAATACTCACTTTTTTAAATTAGTATAAGGACAATGATGAGTATGTAAATATCCACATTTTCTCCATCTCCATGTTGTCACCATACTCATTTGGTCTCATTTTAAATTACTAAAACACCTTTAATTTATTAGGTAAAAAAAAATATATTTTTCTTTGGTCCGTTTGATCATTTTTACACCTTTTTATAATTATTTGACATTTATCCCATAGTTATTTGATACTCTTATTTAATATCTATACAATTATAATTAATATTAGAGAAAAAAAAATTATACCCTTATGACGTTAAATACTTGATACTATAATATATCTTTATTCTATTTTTTTTTTATAAAAAAATAATTATTAAATTAATATTTGAAAGAATAAAGAGGTGGATAGGAATCTGCCCATCTTCCTAATGGGATAAGGATGCAAAATAATTTTTTACTTTAAAAATGATAATGAAATAATTAAACCCGCACTAAGCTCGATGCATCCTAAATATGAATGTGGTTTAACCATAACTATTCATATTTTGTGAAAAATATCATATTTTTATCCACTTCACAAAATTATAGATGTAAAAAATAAAAAAATATAATAAAAATAGAAATTACAATTTTTATATGAACTAGTTATACTTGGGACTATTTTTTAAAAGCTTATATAAAAAAAATATGGAAAATATATCGTTCTCACGACCAAATTTTAATCCATATGAAACAAATACGCGCGTGTAGTACAACTTATTTAATTACAACGTTTCCCTTGTAGAAAAGAGTAAATAAATCATAAAAAAAAAAGTATAAAAAAATAAATAAAGCATAAAAAATAAATAAAGCATAAAAAATAAATAAAGCATAAAAAATAAATAAAGCATAAAAAATAAATAAAGCATAAAAAATAAATAAAGCATAAAAAATAAATAAAGCATAAAAAATAAATAAAGCATAAAAAATAAATAAAGCATAAAAAGATATTCCGTTGCCGGGACTTGAACCCGGGTCTCTCGGGTGAGAGCCGAGTATCCTGACCAACTAGACTACAACGGATTTATGGTTAAAACCTCGATACATTAGTATGTACTAAACTATAGTGTGAACACTGACTCATAAAATTGTTCTGCTATTGGTCCCGTAAAAGTTGAAGTTAAAATATTTTGACCTGTCATGAGATTTTTGTCTATATTGGGTTTTACCGATGGTATGAAATTGAGGTAGTTAGTTTCATGTGGTCTCCATTTTTGGCATTTCTACATTATTGGTGACTATGGTGGCTTCAACCATCTATTATCCTTTCTATTTTGTTTGGGACAAAGTTAAAATCTTTCATGAGTGGGAACTTTTGGTGATTGCCTTTCATCTTATTCAAATGTAAAATTGTGGGGTTTTTGTGCTCATAAAGTCACCAAATCTTAAGTGACAGGATCAATGTGGCTTTATCACACACTTGGATGTGTCGGAGAGAATATTCACTTAGAGAGGAATATGTCATGCATCACATGTTTATTTACTTTCAATTTTCTTACAAAATCTATTTATAGTGTAAACAAATTTATTGTAAATTTCTGTGTAATTTTGAATAGTTAACTTTTGTAGCAAGTACTTTAAAGATTTTGTATAAAATAATTTCTAATTATAATTAATCAGATACATTTTTTTACTATGATATATACATAATTATATTTATTTATTTGCGAGTAAATATTTTTTTTGTCTCTTAAATTTTGTATCTTGTTATTATATTTTTTCCTGAATTAAAAAAAATTTAAATAATTTTTTGAATTTTTTTTAGAATTGCATTTAAGTTTCTAACCTTAGCTATTTTTTTTGGGTTCTTAATCTAAAAAATTTAGTGTAACAATATCATATATGTTTCGAGATCAAAATGAAAAAAAAAAATCAGAACCTAAATAAAATCCTAAAAGTTTTAAGAATTTATTTGACCTTTCTTTTTAGTTTTAAAAAGAAAAATGAGAACGCCAAACAAAGATGATATTAAATTAACAATGTATTATATATATATATATATATATATATATATATTACTTTTTCATATTTTTAGAATTGCATAAGATAATGACTAATAGAATCATATCTTGTTAACAGGTTTGTCCCATGGTGGAGGCTAAATAGGTATTATTAAGTAGAAAAAATTATAGTCTAATTTTGATTATTCAATTTGTATAGTTTTGATTGCTAAAATTACATCTCAATTCTTTTACATAGTTATGTCCATGTATGTGATGCAAAAGGGGAATTCAATGAAGATAACTAAACAATAATTGAAAAAATTTGGTTAAATTTGTCTGCGAGATTGGTGTCAAATTTGAGTTATAGAAATGCATGTGCAATGAATATCCCAAAAAAGAGATTTGTATGAATCTAGAAGAGAATAATCTTTAATGGAAGATAAATATGTTGCATGTTCTAAGAAAACAAAGAAGGGGAAGAGATTGATGAAGTTGAAGTAAGAAAGTAAATGACTAAGCTATGAGATTAATATGTAAGGATTGAAGATGATGATGATTTGGGTTGAGTAGGTGTCTGCAAGTAGGGCAAGAAGAGTGAGAGAGGAGCCACTTGTCAATGCAGAGAACATGGAAATGGTGGTTGCAGTTTGGGAGGAACCTTATAGGGTCTCCATCAGAGAACTCAGCCAAGCAGATGACACAGGAAGAAGGTGAAGATGAAGAGGCAGAGTGTGTGTAGGTTGAGGTTGGCAAAGCAACCATTTCCTTCCTCTTGAGACCAGAATTGAGTCTGCGAGAAGCCATCCATTGGCCAGGTTGTGTGAGGAGACGAGAAGCACATTGGAAGACACATTGCAACATAGTGTTGAGGCCAAGAGCACACACTAAGGCACATAGAATGGCTGCCACAAGGACCATCCAATCGAACCCACCAACTTGCTCATCACATGGTGTGCTTATGATGGGGCCAAAGGAGGAAGGTGTGGGAGACTCAGCCTGAGTTTGAGCCATGGTGATGAAGTGATGATGAACTTTGATGAGTAATAAAGAAAGTGAGAAACTTGGAGTGATCGACACATAGGTGCAAACACAAATCACCTAATAGGTAGGACTTGAGAAAGATTTCGTATCAACATATTTATAAGGAAAAATTTGCATTCATTTATATATTTTGAAATGTCCTTATCTTTAAGTTGATATGACTTACACTGAGATCCTCCAACTCACGTGTAAGAGTATATATTTATGGATGGTTCGATAGCTGATGACCTAATAAGTCTAATAAATTTTTGCTAGGATAAGTTTTAAATGATTCTGATATCATATTAAGAAATAGACTTTAAACCTAATTCAATCTGACAAAATCTTAGCACTCACTTGTATAGATGTAACCACCACATCATAAAATAATTAAGAGTAAAATAGAAATATTAAATGTATATACTCTATATATTTTTTTTATCAGCATACTCTATATATATACACTATGAGAAACACATGAGTATAAACACATGTATACATATTTTTATTTAAAAAAATAAAAATAAAATTATCATAATTATTAAATTATTTTTTCATTAAATTTTATAAAAAAATATGTTCATAAAATTAATTATAAAATAAGTAATTTTAATAATTTTGTTATAGGTAATTTTTATTGCAAAAATAGTTAAGTGCATTTAAGAAAATAGTTACTCAATTTTTTTTTAAACTTTAATTAATATAAAATTTAAAATTACACTTAAATTCCTAGCTATAATAGCGAAAAGAAAATAAGTAGATAAGGTAATGAGATGCATGGAGACATGTAAATTAGTTGATAATCCACTCCTCTCTTTCCTTTTCTAAATGCGCTTCAAAGCAATTCATCTTCATTTTCATTCTTCTTCAACCTTCTCAAATCATTTTAGTTTTCATATACTTTAGCATCTAAGAAGTTTAAGTGATTTGAGTTCCTAAACTTCCCCTAAACTCACATCATTATAGGATGATTGAAAAACATTATCATAATCATAATTTTGAATATCAATTCTCAAATTTAATTACGTAACATACTGTTGTTATACAGTAAAGTTAGTGTAGGTTTTATTAATTAAGTTGTATAACATTTATTTTAATTATTGTGTTTAAAGGTTAAAGTAAAAGTGAGGTGGTGGAAAGTTAGTTATAGGTTATGAAATTGAATTATAAAATTAAGGAAGATGGGTGTGAGAATTATTGATGAAAGAAGTGTTGTGAAGGAGTTTTGATGTGATGGAAGTGGGAATGATTGAATCCACTAACGCAAATGCGAATCTCTTTTCATTTTTTTGCAGTAACTGCGCGGCGTGAAGTTGCCGCTATTCATCCATCTAAAAGCTCTTTTTTTGGAGAAAGATACTTTTTGGGTTTGGCTTATCTTTAATTCCAATACCACTTTCTCAATCTATTTATGTTTTATTTTTTTATTATTGTCATTTGGAATTAATCACTTATCTTTGATTTTTCTTTATTGTGATTTGGAATTAATTACTTATTCAATAAGTAAGTTCAATGATAACTCATTTTTCAAAATCAACTTGTAATAAGACTAAATATTTGTAGATGGTTAATAATTTGAAGTGACTTGATAGATCCTATAAATATAGTTAAAATAATTTTTTATATCAAATTAAAAAAATAAATTTAAATCTAACTCATCATCATAAATCCAGTTTTTAAAATGAATATTATCTCCATTTTGTATAATTTAAATTGATTATATTTATTAATTTGATGTAAATTTTTTAACATAGCTCATGGAAAAACTCGAAGAAAACATTGACCATTATCTGCAAAATAAAGAAGTCTTTTTGACAATAACAATCAAGTATGCCAAAATAATAGACATCATTTATCTTATAGCCTTTTTATTGTAAAAAATAGTATTATTTATTATTACTGTTTGTGCTTAAAAATATTGATAAATTATTTTTTAATTGCGAATAATATTATTTAACATTAGAATTTATGTACATATTAAAACATTAGTAATGATATTAATATTGGAAGTGTCACTCTCTCAACTCAAATATATATATATATATATATATATATATATATTTGAGTTGGGTAGATTAAAATGTAATTATTTTACTAATTTAATATTTTTTAATAATTTTATTATTATGATTATTATTTCAAAAATACTTCCATATCTCTTAATAAATATTACTAAGAGTAGTTTAAAACATATAATATTTTATATAAATAAAATTAAAAGAACTAAACTAACATTGTATATAATTATATATTTTATAATATTTAAAGTTGGACGAGTTATTTTTTAAAATTAAATTATTACGGTGTTTTAAAATGATTATATGCCAATAGTTGAAAATATCTCCACAAATACATAAGCAGTAATAATTAAACTGGATTTGGGCTTTACAGAAGTGAATAGCCCATGTGGTAGTTTTTTCTGTTTTCATTTACATTTGGGCTTGTGTTCACGCCCTTTCCTAACACAGCAGCGAGTGCTTCTTCCTGCACCTCCATCCCTTCTTCAGTCAACCCCATATACTTTTAAAATTCTAAATTTGTCCTTCAGTAAAAAAAGATAAAAATAGAATTTTTTTTTTACCTTTCTACTCGAAAACGAAGGTGTTTGGTCCTTGGTATTTGGTGCTTGGTGCTTGCCGGTGGTGATAGTGGTGCTTGTGGTGGTAACCGTGGAGGTGGTGCTGTTGTTGTGGTGGGTGGTCTTCACTGCTCGTATTCTCCGTTCGTAGGTAAGTCTTCGTGCTTTAAACTTATTTCTCCGGATTGGGTTAATCCGCTAGATCACCGGATTGTATAATCCGTGCAATGAACTTCATGTTATCCACCCCTATAATCCGGAATGTTTTTACAATCCGTAAGACAACATTAAAGTGTTCCGGATTAGTTAAACCGGGGGTAAACCGGATCCGGCACAAAGATACTCACTTTTCCAGATTGTGTAATCCGGTACATTAAAATGAACTATGGATTACGTAAATCGGAAGTCATTTTAGAACTTTAAATATGACTTATGGATTATGTAATCCGGAATGCAATTTGCTGTTTTAATTTGACTTATGAATTAAACAATCCGGAAGTCACTTTGAAGTTGTGAAATGCATTACGGATTATCTAATCTGGAAGGTACTATTTTACTTATGGATTACACTATCCGGAAGGGTAATTGAATGTTGTTTTTATTTTGCATACTTGTTTGAATTTATGAAAATTAGAATAAAATAGAAATTTATGTTTTATGAATGAAGGTGTAAGTATGGACATGGAGGTTGGATTGATTACAAAAAGATCGGATGAAGTAGAAATGATATATATGGAAAAATTAATGAATTTTGTGCATCAACATGAATTAGTTGAAGAGGATTATGGTACTCATTTTACAACAGATGAGGTGAATAAAATTTCATTCTATTTATGTTTATTGCTTTATAATTTGAAGAAGTGTTTTTGTAATATTGTTGGAATAACTTTGTGTAGGTTTTTCCTTCGCGAGAAGACTTACTTGAATGGGTCCGTAGGGTTGCTTATAGACTTGGTTTTGTTATTGTCATTATTAGGTCTGACATAGCAAATGGGAAGCAAGGGAGAAAAACATATGTCTTGTTAGGTTGTGAAAGGGGGGTAGTTACAGAAAGTATAAGGATGGTTTGGAGGTTACTGTAACTGGTACTCGAAAATGTCAATGTCCCTTTAAATTGCAAGGTAAACCTATTGGAAAGGGTCAAGGTTGGGTACTTAAGGTAATATGTGGTACTCATAATCATGATTTGTATGATACATTAGTTGGTCATCCATATGCGGGCAGATTAAAAGCGAATGAACATTCCATGCTTGTTGATATGACTAAAAGCATGGTTAAACCGAGTAGCATACTACGTACTTTGAAGGAGAATAATGAGGATAATATGACAACAATAAAGCAAGTATACAATGCAAGATACTCATACAAGAGATCAGTTAGAGGACCACGAACTGAATTACAACAATTAATGATGTTGTTAGACCATGACAACTATCTTCACTGGAGTACGTGTCATGAGTCTTCCAATATTGTTAGTGATATTTTTTGGACTCATCCTGATGCTGTGAAACTTTTGAATGCATTTAACATTGTATTCTTGATGGATACGACTTACAAAACAAACAAGTATCGACTGCCTTTGCTTGAGATTGTTGGTGTGACTTGTACAGGTTTGTCATTTTCTGCTGGTTTTGCATTCTTATCTAGCGAGAAGGAAAAGAACTTCATATGGGCACTACAAAAATTTAGAGGGTCACTTTTGACATCGCATGTGGGGCCTGAAGTCATTGTTTGTGATAGAGATCTTGCTTTGATGAATGCCATCAATATTGTGTTTCCTAAAGCAAGAAACCTTCTTTGTCGGTTTCATATCAATAAGAATGTTAAAGCAAAGTGTAAAATGTTGGTTGATTCTGTCGAGGCTTGGGAAGTTGTGATGGATTCATGGAGGACTATCATTGATTGTACAGATATTGCTCAATTTGATGAGTTTGTTAAAAGTTTTGAAACTATTTGTTCACCGTGGCCATTACTTGTTGAATATGTGAAAAACACATGGATTATTCCGCACAAAGAAAAATTTGTAAAGTGTTGGACAGATTCATTAATGCATTTGGGAAATACAACATCAAACAGGTATATCAATGCCTTTACTTTGTTTAGAACATGTATAACGTCTAATTGTTTTATGTTTTATACTTATACAGGGTTGAATCAGCTCATTGGTCTTTGAAACGAATATTACAAAATAGCATGGGAGACTTGTGCTCATGTTGGGATGCTATCAAGGATGTTATTATACTTCAACATAATGAAATCAAGGCATCCTTTGAAATGAGTCTACATGTGATAGGACACACATTCAATGTGCAGTTGTACAAGATGTTGGTTAGCTTTGTATCTAAACATGTTTTGATTCTCATTGCTGAAGAGTTTGATCGGGTCAATGATGTGGGGTTTTGATGAGAATCAACTAAAGGTGGCTTTTTATAATGAAGAACAAGATCATTCGCCTTCACATTTAAAGTTTTTCTTGTTAATCTTTGTAAAAGATAAAGCCCAAGTCCAAGCCCAAGCCCAAGAAGACCAAAGCCCACAAAAGCCCAAATGTTCATCCCATGAAGGGCAAGGCCAAGTATTAAATAAATATTGTTTAGAAAGGTACTTAGAGGGAAACATTAGAAACCTCTATTGTTAAAACATCTTTTAGTCTTTAGTTAGGAGTCTTAGGGGGGGTGTGTTAGTAGATAGGTGTAGGAGTAGAAAAGGAGGTGCCAAAGTGAAGGAAGAGGTCACACCTTCCTCATGCTTTGTTTTAGGCGCAAATTCTAGAAGCTTTTTGGGAGGGAGTTTTTTGAATTTGTGTAGCTTATATTTCAGCACCTTAGGCTATAAATAGAGGTGCTCTCTTTGTAAATTTCAGATTGGAATTAATCTAAGAAAACTCTACTCAAATTTTGAGTGAACTTTGGAGAGCTTTTGGAGCCTTCTTCTCTAGTCTTATCTTGATGGATCATTGGAGTCCTCAAGTGGCGGCATCACTCTCATCTAGGAGCATTCCACACTTCTAGTGGCGAGATCATCCAACATTCTTCCATCTTCATGAGCACTCTCTTCTCCTTCCTTTCTTCTCTTTCAATTGTTCATGTTGTCTTGTGTTCTTGAGTTTTTTTGGTTCGGTTTTTCTGTTTTTCCAGCACCTATGTTCTGTTCTTGCCTTTCAATTTCAATTCTGTTTGGTTCCTTTTAGTTTCTCTTCTTTTTTGGTTCAATTTGACTAAAATTGGTTCATCCAAATGAGTTTGGGATTTGGTACTAGTTTTTGGTGAGTTCTTGTCTTAGAACAAATGATCCAACTCTAAGAAAAGTGCCTCTATAATGTCCAACTCAAGGTGCTTCCTAAGAAGGTCAAGAACCTTTCTCTACATGGCTAGTGGAATCACATCATGTGGTATCATGAGTCTTAGGTTCATTCTTGTTTAATTGTTGAGTTGTGTGCACTTTATTTCAAGAGCTCTTTTAATTTCTTGCAATTTAAGTCTCTGTTTTAGAATTTTACTTGAGTATTCTTGCTGTTTTTCTTTTACACCAAGTGCTTGTGAAAAGGTTTATGGCACTCATTCTTCTTATGAGTATGGTTGCTCTTTTGGAATGGAATTATCCTTCCTAGAGTTTACCTTAAGCTTCCTTTCACTTGTTAAAATTTGTGATGTGTCTTTTAATTTTGTAATCATGTCAAGTTTTGTCTTAGTCATGTTATTCCATAATTGTCATTACTTCTAGTAGTACTTTTATTGCTTTGATTGTTTCTTGCTTTGGTGTCATATAATTTTCTGAATTGATGTTGATCCTTTGTGCATTTTCTTTTTAGAATTGAGTTCATACTTGTATTCTAGACCTATACAAGTTCCAATACATCATTTTGTATTATGTCTTTGCTAGTTCATCATCCTGTTTTTTATTCCTATTAGGATTCCTCTGTTTCTGAAAAAAGTGCTTACTGTTTTTCCTTATTGCAATTGATTTACTTACTGAAAAATTCTGAAATTCTGGATTTGAGATATTCAAAGTGTTAGAAAAGAATAGAAAAAAGAATCATTTAAAAATACGAAGTACACAAAAAATGATAAATAAAATAAAAAAAGTGTACATTTCTGCCGAAAAGAATACGGTAATCTGGCAGCGATTTTGAAAAATTTATTTCTCTCAATTGGCTTACTGTTTTTAATTGATTCCAGTGCCATTTTTGAGTTAACATCTTGAAGTTTCTGTGGTTTAAATTTCATAATCCAGTTCGCTCTACATCATTCCAGTTAAATCGGTGAATATCAAGCACAGTTTGCATTTAAAAAAAAAAAAATTCCAGTAGCTAATTTTTTTGTTTTCTTCATCTACTCTAGTGCTTTTCCTTAAGTATTCTTTTGTATGCCTACTTTTCTCATTGAGTTCTTTATTTTCTTGATTGTCTTTCATTCTTATTCTTTGAGTTTGTCTTACATATAGTTTTCCTTTTGCAATTACCTTTCCTTGCTTATACCTTTTCTTGTTTGTCTTTATTGTTTCATTGGTTTTGTGGTGGTTGCTTTTGAGATTGGTGTGCTTGCTTTGACATCTTTCATTTGAGGATTCCAAGGCCTCAAGATCAGATTGGTGCAAGGACATTATTTCTTTGAGAGTGACCTCTTTTTCTACCTCATTTCACTTCGGCATTCTTGCTGGCCACACTCACTGTTTTTGCTAATTTTTGTTGCTTAACTTGTTTGCTGTTTTTGTGTGTTTGCTGTTTTTTATTTCCAAAATGGCTGGATTTTCAAGTGATGCATCATACAAGCAGAATTCTCCTTCCAAAGCTTCAATCCTTGGTGAATTACATGAAGCACAAAGAACTATTAGACGCTTGGAAGAGAAAATGCAAAAGATGGAGGTCCAACAAGCTAGACCATCTCCTTCTATCCATGATGGGCATCATTCTCATAGACCATCTTCAAGAGCCTCTTCAAATGATTTTGGCCGTGAAGAAGAGCATAGGAGAAGGAGGAATCCACCACAAGTCCATGGACAAAGACATCATCACCAAGGGGAAAGAACTCACTACGGCAATGGTTTCTATCATGATGCAAAGTCTAGGCTTCCTTCGGTCAAGCTTCCTTGTTTTAATGGCTCTAGTGATCCTAATGTATATTTAGATTGGGAGGCTAAGTGTGAACAAATATTTGAGATCCATGAGATCCAAGATGAGCATAAGCTTAAGCTAGCCACCCTAGAGTTTAGTGATTATGCCATGAAATGGTGGCATGGAATTGTAAAGGACATTATCTATCACAAGGGTCCTCCCGTGGACTCTTGGAACTCTTTAAAGGATCAAATGCACGCTAAATTTGTGCCCCCACATTTTAGGAAAGACCTCATGTTGAGACTCCAACGGTTTCAACAAGGCACGCTAAATGTGGATGAATATTATAAAGAGCTAGAAACGCTTGTGCTTAAAATTGAATTAGAGGAAAGTGAGGAAGCTATGATTGCTAGGTTTGTGAGTGGTCTTAGGAAGGATATTCAAGACATTGTTGAATTACAAGAGTATTCATCATTGGGCTCTTTAATTCATCTTGCAATGTAGGTGGAAGCCCAACTTGCAAAGAAAAATACTTTTAAAAATATTCCCAAAGATGATTACTACAACAATTCTTGGAAGAACAAAAAGCCTTTTTCAAAATTTCCTTCCAAAGATTCTTCTTTCAAACCCAAGGATCCTACGCCATCTACTTCTAGGCCTAAATCCCCAATTAAATCGTCTAGTCAAAAGTGTTTTAAATGTTTGGGATATGGTCACATTGCTGCTAATTGCCCTTCTAAACGAAGTATGTACATGCATGAAGGCATTGTAGTTAGTGAGCATGATTCCAATTCACCTAGGCATTCTTCACCTTCTAGACCATCAAGTGAAAATGAGAGTGAAAGTCCTTGTGAAGGTGACTTATTGATGGTAAGACGTATGTTGGGCACAATTCCAAAATCTTTGAATGATACTCAAAGAGAAAATATTTTTCACACCTGATGTCTTATCAACAACAAGTTATGTTCCTTGATTATTGATGGGGGAAGTTGCACTAATGTGGCTAGTACAAGAGTTATGGAGAAGTTAGCCTTACCCACTATCTCTCATACCAAGCCCTACAAATTACAATGGCTTAGTGAAGTAGGTGAAATCATGGTGAATAAACAAGTCCTCATTAACTTTGCTATAGGAAAGTATAAAGATGAGGTTTTATGTGATGTTGTGCCCATGGAAGCTTCTCATCTTCTTTTAGGAAGGCCTTGGCAATATGATAGACATGTTTTACATGATGGCCTATCCAATACAATGTCTTTTTCCTTCCTAGGGCGCAAGGTTATATTAAAACCCCAAAGAGGTTCATGAGGACCAAATAA
This sequence comes from Phaseolus vulgaris, assembly GCF_051622355.1. Taxonomy (NCBI): domain Eukaryota; kingdom Viridiplantae; phylum Streptophyta; class Magnoliopsida; order Fabales; family Fabaceae; genus Phaseolus; species Phaseolus vulgaris. The sequence continues at coordinate 36,187,576 of NC_143499.1, forward strand.
AAATGAAAACTAAAAGAGAAAATGAGAAAGAAAAAGAAGTAAGTACTACACCGAGTCACACCAATTTCTCCTCTAAATCCATCATGTTGACTCGTGCTATGCCTCAAATGGACCCTCCAAGGTCTTCTTCTTCTTTATCTTTTTCATTACCCAAGGTTCCTATTTCAACACCAACTTGGTTAAAATATGTTAGGGATGATTTTTTCATACCTCCTAATGGGTTTCACCATTTAAGAGGTCTTTTTCCAAAAAACATCATCATTCCCAAACAAATTTTTCCAACTTGGTCGATTTATAGGACATCCTTTTCTGAAATCCCTTTGGCTCCATCTGCTAAGTCATGTATTCCTTTTTCTTACACTTTTGATTGTAAAAGAGAACTCACTTTGTTTTATGCAGGGATTCAGAATTTGTGGGCGAATTCTCTCCAACTCGGGGAGTATGATGAGAATCAACTAAAGGTGGCTTTTTATAATGAAGAACAAGATCATTCGCCTTCACATTTAAAGTTTTTCTTGTTAATCTTTGCAAAAGATAAAGCCCAAGCCCAAGCCCAAGAAGACCAAAGCCCACAAAAGCCCAAATGTTCATCCCATGAAGGGCAAGGCCAAGTATTAAATAAATACTGTTTAGAAAGGTGCTTAGAGGGAAACATTAGAAACCTCTATTGTTAAAGCATCTTTTAGTCTTTAGTTAGGAGTCTTAGGGGGGGTGTGTTAGTAGATAGGTGTAGGAGTAGAAAAGGAGGTGCCAAAGTGAAGGAAGAGGTCACACCTTCCTCATGCTTTGTTTTAGGCGCAAATTCTAGAAGCTTTTTGGGAGGGATTTTTTGAATTTGTGTAGCTTATATTTCAGCACCTTAGGCTATAAATAGAGGTGCTCTCTTTGTAAATTTCAGATTGGAATTAATCTAAGAAAACTCTACTCAAATTTTGAGTGAACTTTGGAGAGCTTTTGGAGCCTTCTTCTCTAGTCTTATCTTGATGGATCATTGGAGTCCTCAAGTGGCGGCATCACTCTCATCTAGGAGCATTCCACACTTCTAGTGGCGAGATCATCCAACATTCTTCCATCTTCATGAGCACTCTCTTCTCCTTCCTTTCTTCTCTTTCAATTGTTCATGTTGTCTTGTGCTCTTGAGTTTTTTTGGTTCGGTTTTTCTGTTTTTCCAGCACCTATGTTCTGTTCTTGCCTTTTAATTTCAATTCTGTTCGGTTCCTTTTAGTTTCTCTTCTTTTTTGGTTCAATTTGACTAAAATTGGTTCATCCAAATGAGTTTGGGATTTGGTACTAGTTTTTGGTGAGTTCTTGTCTTAGAACAAATGACCCAACTCTAAGAAAAGTGCCTCTATAATGTCCAACTCAAGGTGATTCCTAAGAAGGTCAAGAACCTTTCTCTACATGGTTAGTGGAATCACATCAGGTTTGATAGTGAATGTTGTGGATGTGTACTTAGACGGACTCACGGATTACCATGTGCTTGTCAATTAGCCAAATATGCTATGGGTGTCATTCCTCTTAATGAAGTTCATGTTATGTGGACGAGACTAAGCTTTTCAGATTTATCTGAATGTGATTCATCATCTGAGTTGTCAATTCAACAAGAATGGGATGTCATTCTATCCCGGTTCAAACAGGTTGACATGTGTGGCAAAGTGACAATTAAAAACAAGTTGCGTGAAATTGCCTACCCAGACATAACAACATTATGTGCACCACTTAATGTAGTCAAGACAAAAGGATCCCAAAAGAGTCAAACAAACAAATTTCAGAGGTCTACAAAACGCATCCCTTAATATT